>NC_056748.1:207984583-208284583 GCF_019279795.1 Protopterus annectens
TAGGAGCTCACCAACAATCTCGGCCTTTCCTCTTAAGTTACACATGTAACAACACTATGTAATGTAGTCATCCTTTGTGGAGGAGGCTAATTTAGTCACATACTTTCTTTTGCATGATGTCACAACAACACAATTTGCTGGTTTTAGCTGAGGAAGGTATACATCAATTTTAAGGGTGGTCTCCCTCACTCCAACTGTCACACACCAATGTCCACATCTTATTGTCCAGCTTGCTAAAGGCAGTTGTCCAGCAAGTATGTTTGCTGTGCCATGAGGAGCTTGTTTCCTCCTGTCAGGTACAGACAGCCCAGTCTATGCAGTTGTACAGGTACTTGCATAAATCATTGGTGTAGAGCTCAGCATAGTTGCCCGTCCCATCTGAGGGGTAAAGAGCAGTCAAGCTATGTATACCTTCCCATAGGAGGTTATAATTTGCTTTGTTAAAATTTTTCATTGTATTTGCTGCAGGGGATATTTTCAGGTATAATACTTACTTTTAACAAGATCAATTTGTGGTCTGACCTCACTAGGGAGGACCTCACAGTGGGGAGACTACAGTGGTCACCCATACTGGTAAGCACCTGATGCAGTATGCTGGCTTCTCTTGTGGGGATGCCACACCACTTTTCCAGGGCATTGTAGTTAAGGATGTGGAGTAACCTTTGGGCAAGTGAGTTTGAGCATGAGTAACCAAAACAGTTGTTGGGTATTTAGTCACCCCAAACCATGTTTCTTTGATGTATGTTGATAGAAACAAGTAGATTCAAATAAGCACAATGGGTGTCCTGATTCATGGAGTTGCTCCTCTACCTGGCATTGGCTTGATTAGGTGCCCTTCCAGCAGTGAATATCACCTGCAGTGTCTCCAGGGAATCACACTGTTTAACCAATCTGTATGTGTATCTATTTTTAATGAATATGTATACACCACATGCATTACCTTGCACACTTTCATTTTGAGGTCTGAGCACGTGGAAGGATGTATAGCTTGGTATGGCTGTAGTGCTGTCCACAGCCTTGAACCAGGTGTCTGTGACTGTACAAACGTTTGCATATTCAAAGTTGGGGATGCCCTCCAGTGAGTGGAGTTTAGTGTTGGCATTCCTAATGTGTAGCAGCATAACCATGATGTTGTTTGAAGGTGGTGTTTTCTTATTGGAAAGTTTTCCCTTGAGACAGCACCTATAAGATGCACTAGGGCCATATCAAGAGCCTTGGCCAGTACACAAAATCCCAGGGGTGACAGATGAAGATCATCTCTGGCAAAGCATAGAGGTCTGTTGTGTAAGTTATTCCAGGCTAACATGTAGTGGATCCCCTTACAATGACAGCACACACTAATTCAATTATTAACTTCAGTCATTTTCTGTGTGTGTTGAGCCATCATCCTAGGTGAAGGTCAAATGCAACAACTGAAGGCTATGAACATACCCACCAGAGACACAAAGTCTGTAAGCTCAGTCATGTCTCTGCATACAATCCAGTAAGTTATGTCTCAAGCTGTACACACCAACAGGAACTATGACATCATCATAACATTACCTGATGATGACAGACTTGTGTGCATGTGTGGTATGGCGTATGCTGGCACCTCACAGATAGAAAACTGTGACCTTTCCCATATGTAGCCTGGTGAGAGGGATATCAATGTGTCTCATGATGTAATTACCAATGAATAATAGGTTTGATTTTGTGTTTTGCCTCAGGTATTTGACTGGTGAGACAGTGGTGCATGAGTTATTATGTCTACTGTGATCTCCAGAGTTATGATTATGTGTAGTGAGCTCATATTTGGGTTTCTGAGGTGTCTGTTTGTGTATGTGTCTGGTAGGGAGTCCACGCATGCACGTGTGTGTGTTGTGGGTGTGAGTGGAGCAGGGGTGAGGTGTGCATGTTGGCAAAATGCTCATTGCCATATGTACTGACTGGTGTGTGAGACAGCATGGAATCAATGTGTGCAAGATAGTCACATCTCTCACACATTGTGTTTGGGTGGCATAGGATTAGAGGGGTGGGGACACTTTCTACATCTTGTCAGCAATCATTGATAATGCCATTAGCAATAGAGTGTTGCATGTATGTATGTCACAGCAGGCTATCATTAGGCAGTATTCTGACAAATGCTGAAATGTAATATTTTATCACCTTTATGTAGTTCCCCTAAGGTAACACAGTACCTGACATTGTGCCATAACATGGCTTAGTGAGTACTATGCTTTGCCAGGCATGTGGCCCTTGGATTAGCTGTAATTCTGTTATTAGGCATGGTCACAATAATATACCTAGAAATGTGACAATGTTCAACTCCAGCAAAGTGAGGGTCATGTTGTTACACCCTTGGGGGTGACAGCCTCACACTGTCTGTAGGCACTCCTTGCGGTGAAGATGTGGATGTCCGTGCATGCACAAAGAACCTGTTCAATTTTGCAGTCATTACTGTGGCCTTACAAATTTACAATGCCTGTCAAGCAACCAGACAGCAAACTTGATGTTGTGTGACATAATGTGGGAACACAAACATGTGTTCTGGTTACATAAATGTACCGTATGACATGCCTAGGACATATGAGAGATAAACACACTTTGGCCAAAGGTGGTCATTCTTCTGCAGTAGAGCTTATATCTATGTCACCCAGATGTCCACTATTAAGCTGTTGAAGGTCAGTCCATATGAATTGCTGGGAAATTGTCACCTAACAGGGATCACTGCCACTGTGGTACTTGTTTGAGCAACCTTGAACATCTACGTCACCGGACAGTGAACATTATATTGAGATGCTGCAGCTGTGCTCCTAATCATCATTTGGTCAGTGCCCTAGTGAAATCCATATAACCCCAGAACACAAGGCATAAAACATGTAAAACTCAAATGATTGTGCTGGTTGCTAATCAAGGCATCTACCTGGAAAAGGGCATATCAAACCTACAGAGTCTTGCATGATGTGGAGCAACTATGTGGATGAGCAAACAGGCTGTGGCCTGCTTCTCATTTTGAGCTTGGTACTAATGGTTTGCTTCTGGTGAGAGAAAAAGTATAGGAGCATGGTATCCCAGGAGCAAATGGTTGTGGTGAGACCGCCAGTAGTAGTAGTCAGGCATCAGCAATTCAGGGACTCCCCTGTTTTCAGCATTCTTCGCAAGGTAATTGTGTCATTTCAGTACGCACTGCTTGACTAGTGTCCAACCACAGAATAACTGTAGAAACTGCCTACTTACCTTTAAAGGGTGGAAATATTACTTTCCCCTCCATTGTTTGTCTGTGCTCTGTACAGACACAGACACCTTGGATGACTATTTTCTTGGAAACCATGATGGAATTAAGTACAATACTTAGTTGCACACAGGACAACTAGCCTGCACTGAAAAGCACTGTCCACAGATGTCTCAGTAGTCTGATATTTAAAGCCAAGAAAAGACTTATCATGGAAATGATCAGTAACAATGTAGTACACCTACAAACACTGAACCAAACCCAGTTTGTTTTGGTCAAGGGCAGATCATGTCTACCTGAACCAGTAAACCTCACAGAGTGTTAAACTATGCAATGGAGGAGGGGAAAATGACTCACTCCACCGACCATGGCCTGACAAGACATTTGACAATATTAAGCCATCAGGCATTGTTGAAAAAACTGTAGAGGTTGTTTACAGACTAGTATGTTAGCCAGTGGATACTCAAGTGTCTGACAGTTATTATCCAGGAAGGTAGCATTGGGTAGTCCACCACTACAATGAGGCCAGATGCATGTGGACTTCCCTCACAAATCATTCCTGGGACTATTCCTTCTAGCTATTCCTTTCTCTGCAATCATGGCCACTGTCAGTGACATCTGACTGACTATATTTGCAGATGATTGTAAATTAGGAGCTGTCACTGAATTCCACACAGAGCCAACAGTTATCAACAATGGGCTGATGTACCATTCAGTTGCTGTCAGAGCCATTGACAAATACTAAATGCCAAGGAATGCACAATACTATCCTTTTGGAAGTCATCTACCCCTGGAAAATATTGTATTGTCTGTACACCTCCAACAGTTGACCCATTAGTCAGGGACTTATGGACACAGAGAGTGATCTAGTCTTTGACTTTCACTGGTCAATAAGATGTGAGGATTTATTCAATGTTGAACAACTTATAGAGAAAGGCATGCCATGTAAATCCCTGAATGTCATTGTTACACTGTATTTAGCACTCATCACACCTACCATGGAGTGCAATGTCAGCTTTGCTATGTAACTACACAGGCAAATCCGACAACTGTACAGCCACAGAGGCTCCACAGTAAATCAATACACATTGTACATAACAAGTCCTATGCAGACTGTGTTAAGGCCATAACTGTGTATTCTGATTCTGTCTCCTACATGCTTTGTAGGGGAGGTGTATGGCCGCCATACAGGGAGGTGTCAGATCCCACTGTGTACTTCCTGCATATCCAAGAAAGGACTAGCATGAGAATTACCTGTTCTACACAGCTATAGCTGGACTGTGGTATAAATAGGACATGCTTGAGAGACAGGTATGTTACCCAGATAGGTCTATATTAGTTTGCTGAAGTCACTCTTCAGTGAACACACATTCATCGACTCGTATTCAGCAAAGATCACTTCTGCAATTCACTGAATACTCCCAGAGCAAGGAAATACTTGCCCAGCAGAACTTTACCCTTTTCTCCACTGTAATGCAATCTTGGAGTAGGGGGGTGTGGGAGGGGGAAGCCCCCCACACTTGAGTGGGTTAGATTTAGCTAGATTTGGGTCCATTGTGATGCAGGTCAAGTATTTCTTTGCCTTGGGAGTATTCAGTTAATCACAGAAGTGATTTTTACTGAATAGGGTATTTGAATGTGTGTTCACTGAAGGGTGACTTGGTGAACTAATATTGACCCACCCAGACACTACACCCTGAATGTAACATGCTCCTCATCCATGTGAAGCACAATTCTGCTGTAATGCACATCATGTGCAAATTACACAATGGAATGCGGAACAAGACAATCATAACTGGTTTAGGACAAATGTCTGTAATGGATATAGGGAAATTGTAGATGGTTCATCTCCCACACTACAGCTTGTTAATGTGTCAGCTCCTAAAACTCTATTTACACTTATCAAGGGTGGCAAACCATTTCAGAGATTAGGGATGCATGACTAGGCTGAAAGAAGCCACTGTTCTTGTTAGCCTGTTATACACATATGAACATATGGAGCCATGCACCAATACTGCTTTACCTTTCTGAAGACATTTTTCTTCTGTGCTGACATTCCATCCTGTGCTCTGATGTTTATGGATTTGCTGTCATTGTGCACCCATAGGTGTGTCCTACGCAATCCTGAAACTGAAACATAAACAGTTCCATAAGACACCTTTCATTGTGTAAGTAGGTGGCCATTACATCAGTCAGCGTAATATACACAAAATAATAAGGTTTACAAATGGCAGCATACAATAACTGTCAATGACCAGTACAAGTGGCATGTCAAAGGCAACAATGGATGAAACAAATACAAATTAATTTAGATAGTCACCCTGTCTATCAGACACATAGCTTCATTTTCCTACATTGATGACAAGCATGACAGGGATGTGGCACAGGTTATTATCTCTTGCACAGGTTGTTGTGTGGGGGTGCAGAATTCCTAGGCTGACCCAATAGGTTGGCAAGTGTATGTGTGTGAGTCAGGAAGGGAAGCAGGCAAGATGGACCATGGGAATGTGCTGTCTGTCTGTAGGTGACTTGATTGTGACAGTGATGTGTGAGTGTCTGCGTGAACACAGTGAAGCTCGGTGCTCCCCTACATGTCTGTATGTTGGACAGCTTTGAAATGTGCATGGTAGCGCTGACAGTTCATTGTCTCCACCCTTGATCATGGGAACTAGTTCTGCCAGGAGTTGCACTGGCACCTCTATGCCCAAGGTCAGAAGTGGGGCTGCTACCGGAGGATGACTGCTGTCTGCTGGGACCATGTCCTTCACTGGAACACCCAGGACCACAAGCCCATGGCCTGCCACATCTTGGTGTGGACAGCACACTCCCCCCTTGACCGCTGGATGTACTGCCACTACGGGTGCATGATTGTGCACAGCCACACGAACTCTCAGCAGATGTAGTTGCTGACCTACATCCACAAGTCAGCCACTAAACTGCAACCAGATAATCCAATCACTGACAATGTGCATTCTAAGACAGATAGCCTGCGATCTATCTCAGACCATAATCTTTCCACTGCATCAGTCAACTGATCCAGGGTATCAGCAATGTAGTGGAAGGCGTCATGGATGTCAGACTGTGCTGCATCCATAACCCTGAGCATTCATCTGGAGTTCCTTTCAAAACATGCCTGTGTCTCCATAACAGCCCAAAACATACTCAGAGGAACACGTGACAACACACCTGCAACAGGTGGTGGATAGACAGCAGGCCTCCTATGAGCACCCCTATCAATCCGCCTGTGTGGGACCTCACTATCTCTTTGGCTGTGGCCAGTATTAACACTCACTGCAGCCACAGTAGCCATGCTTTCCTGTTCAATGCCCCCACCCTCTGACTGTAAAATATCTGTGGCCTCAGGGCACTGGGTATGCATGGGCATACTGACTGTGCAGGGTAATAATGAAGACAGAAGAGGGATGTAAACTTCTGTGACAGACTCAGCCCCTGCAACCCCTACTTATCCCTCATTTTGGCCACCATCATCATCAGACTCTGAAGAGACACTGACATCAGGTTGTGAAGGGGACAGAGACCCACCCCCTCATCACCCCTGGTAAAAAGGGAAATGCAGTACATTAATACCCACACTACTATGCTCTGCAATACCATGTTGCAATATATGTTAAGCTGCATACACTGCTGTCATTATTACAGACCTGTTTAAACCCCAATCTCCTATAGCAGGACATGAATACATTATTTTCTAATAAACATTTGTAGTTACTTGTAAATAAAACCTCTTTAAGCAAGAATCTCATGAGTAACAATAATGTACACTGTTGACATTTGGCAAAACTCTGCATTATCCAAACATATGGCAATCTGTAATGTCCTCACAATACTGTCAAATCTATCAGTGTGGTCACACTTACATGGCATAGGTATGAGTCTAAATTGTGTTCTGTCAGAAAATACCTGTGCAGTTGGCAATCATGCAGACAGTACATCAATTCAACCAGCAGGCCTGAGATGACACTTTAGCAAAAACATTGCACTAAATCTACATCTAACAAAACAGTGTCATGCTTACCAGGAGCAGAACCTTGACCTTGTCTGATTCCTGATGGTCCTGTGAAAATGTGAGGAAGAGGTAAGGTAAACACCACCACATATTGCACTATAACAGGCTAATACATCCACATATCTCACATTTACAGTAGCTACTATGTTCATCGATATCTTAGTCACAATCTGAGTATGAGATTCAAACTGCAGCTAACCGCCCCCCCACCAAAACAAACACCTGACAACAACTATGTACATCCTGACACAATGAATGCTACAGTATTCTAATGCTAATGCAACTAAGCATACATGGGAGCTCCTCTTGTATAGAAATAGTGATACCCACATCCACAGCATACAATGAGATGGATGCCTGGGAGCTGTCTTGTGTTCCTAGGTTCACCAGGAATTCTTCAGTGGCTAACAGTGTTTTTTTCCACCACAGGACATTCACCGGTGACACTACTGTCCCTGGCCACGTCTGCTGCTCTTCTGTGTGCAGCATTGATGATATCAGTGGAACAGTGTCGCACCTGTCCATATGTCCTGCTCTCGTGACTGATAGCATTCACATCGTGGACCAAGTCAGTCCACAATGCTGCCTGCTATTCCCTGTTTGGCCTCCCTCTGGACAGCAGGAGTTGATGGTGTTGATGCAAGGCTTCCAGTATGATGTCATTTTCAGCATTTGTAAAAGTGTCCCGGCATCTGTGATACATCTTTCCTGAAGACCACAAAAAGGGAACACATTTCAGGATCACATACGTGGGAGGATACATAACAGTATTCACTGCATGATTACACATCTCATATTCAACAGTGTGCAGATATAATAAGGGTATGGATGCAACTAGAATAGTAGCAATAGTCAACTATTCCTGTTTGTGCCATGACAGATACTGATGTATGATTACACATCCAGCACAGGAGTCCACTGTAGTGTGGTCCCTAGGGGTAAGACCCTGTATAATATATAAAAACAACAGTGCCAAATAACAGTGTACAATTACAACCACTATCAAGGGAAATTTCCAGAGATCAGTGTACCAAATTAACAAAAAGCATTCTAGCCTTACTGTACTCTAGTTCTTCTGTAGGTGTAACAAATCTGGAGATCACTCACATGTCATCAGTACAGTTTTAAGAAAGGTTTAATGATGTAATTCCTATTCCCCCTAAGTATATTCAAACATATGCATTATGTTGGAAACAAATTGGTTACATACTTGATGGAGTAAAATATTCCTCTGTTCATAGGTACAGTTATACAAATGTTGTGTCAGCAAGTTCACCCTGTGAAGTAACTCTCATACACACTGTTTCCTCTAGCTAGCTGTTTGCCTTTTTAAAATGGTTCTCATTAGTAAGTGATTGCCTCTGAATCAATCTGTGTTTCTGAAATGCTAATTGCAGCCAATACAGCTGATTTGCAAGATAATCAGGCAATCCCATACAACCACTGAACAAGATAAGGCCTTGATGTAGATTACAACCCCTAGCTCATATGCTGGGGTGAAAATTATTGGGGTAAAGAAACATAATCACAGAAAGAATGCTTTTAGCAGCTTCTTTTTACATACAGATGTGTGTGCTACAAGCTGAAGCTGAAGCTAATGCTGCAGATAATAGGCATAGACAGAACGAGTGAACACGTTGCAGGACAACAAACTGTAAGAGTAAGTGTGGGACCTGTGTCAGCCTTGTTGTAGAGGCAGAGCCAGATTGTGGGTATCCATCTCACTAGAAATTAAGGTATGTGCCATGCCACATGCTCCGGGGACTTAAACCTCATTACCATAATCAACAGAACATGCTGGAGGGACAGGTTCCTAACCCGGAGACTTACCTTACTCTGGAACAAACTTCCCATTCATATCAAGCAGAGCACTTCACCGGACCTCTCCTCATTCACTCCAGTACAACTATTTTGACTATGTACCTTTAACTCCTAGTGGGTGTGGCCTGAGCCTTTAAAAATTAAATTATCACCTTACGATTCTAACAAATACTCATTGACAGAGGTCAACTATCAATACAATTGTGTTTGCCATCATGTATGCTTCAAGATAAAATATTTTTAAACCTTGTATGTAGCATGGTTTTGGAATTATTAATGCAAATATGCATAAGTAATATTTGACGCCTAGAGGAGCAGTAGGAGGTAACTGCAGATGCACGTGGAGGCGTTACTCAGATGTAATGAGTTGAGAAATCATGACGAGTGGCTTGGCAATAGGAATTTCACCCCGGGGATCACTTCCATGGCTTTGCTTGACAGGGGCACTTGGAGCTAACTTTGGGCATCATGATGCCAGGGAATCTTCTTGGGCTAGGGTTATACAGGCTCCAGGGCCATTAGCCTAGTACACACCTATGAACCTATGTGTTTAAGGCAAGTATGTTAGCCAATGGTATAACTAGCACAATAAAAGGAAAAATGGTTGGCGTATCCTAGAAAAAAGGTAGGGGTACATCAACCATTATGTCATGCAGTTGGACAACTGCCAAGTCACATGTTATGTCATGGTAGTCTTCTGTTATGTGTGTGTTGGCAACCCTTGCATCTAGCACAACCTCCATATATGTATGGTACTTGTGCAGCTGTGGTTGTCTGTGATATCACTAGCAAATCGTTGTGTGCTGCAGTCTGATATTACTGGGCCACAATTTCAACACACTCTTCAAAATCCTGTTGGAATTCAGGCTAATGCATAATCTGACATTCTCTGTACTTTCTAATCTTGTATTTGAAGTAGTTAAGAGTGTTCCTATCTGTAGGCCTTTGGCTTCTACTATTTAGATGCAGACATTCCGTGTGTACTGCTTTGGGTGGATAACTAGGTTATGAGACAGACATGCATATATAATTTATAATGTTACTCTCCACATAAATGTATTTTCAATGCTAGACACAGCTGTAGTTGAACCCAGGACCATTTTGTACCAAAAAGTAATTTTTTTCCATACATTTTACAGACTGAGTCACTGCTATAGCAGGTATATTCTTACATGTTGTAGATATCATTCCACAGTTATCTGCTGTTACATACTGTACTTACATCTATTATTATGTGTATGGCTTTAGAGTGCTGTATTTGTCTACCAGAGTCCAAGTTAAAATCCTATTTTTACATTAGGTTTTAGCAAGTGTACTTTTACATGTTGTACATATAATTTCAGGGTCACCTGCTATTAGATACCTCAGTTACATTTATTCTTATGTGTGTGGCTTTATAGTGATGTATTTCTGTACAAGAGTACCAGTTACAGTAATATTTTTCTATTAATGCTTTATTTGGTTTGCTCAGTGTGGTACAATGCACAGCATCATACAAACATGCTTAATGACGGCAGTTTGAGCATTACTATGTTTTGATTAAAACACCTGTGTTAATTAGCAGCTGTGTGGCTTGGGGGTTGATCCACTGTTCTGCAGGTGCAATGGTCCTGAGTTCAAAATTGGGCACAGGTGCACTTTTTGAATATGATTAATATTTTTTTCAAAAGCATATAGCAATGTAGCACTGTTTAGCATAGATAAGCAATGCAGCACACCACAACACCTCATGCAAAATATCTTTAAAGAAATGAAAAATGGGGAGATAGGACCAAAGTGAAATGGGGTGCAAGCAGGGGGGAAACAGTGAAAGGTAGGTAGGTATGTGGAGGATGAGTGTAGGAAAGAACCATAGCCATCCATTTCTTGAACAGCAACAAGTGTGCGCTTCACAGATTTTTTTTTGTTGAATTTGGACTGTCACTCCAGAGAGGGGTGACAACAACATAAGTGCATTGGCAAGCCAACTGGACCAAATTAAGTGTATTCAGTGGACATATGCAAAATGGAGAGCTATGTATGGGATGATATATTCATTTTTTTGTGGGACAGGTGCCCATTCTTTTTTTTTTTTTGTTTTGTTTTTTTTTTAAGGAGAGAGTGGAATATTGGGGAAGAGATATAGATATGTGTGGGGGAGGTAACTTGAGAAGGTGAGGATGCTTTTGCAGACAGGCAAGACAGCATATAGGGTTGGTGAGTGACACAAGAGGGGGGTGAACACCTTGTATGGGGAGGGTGTTGGAGCATCCCAGTCCCATGGATGTCAGACATGCTAGCAGTGTGACTCAAGTTCTTTCCCAGGGGACTGTTAGCACTGCTCCTTCATTGCTCCAGAGGAGGCAGTGGTTGATGCCAATGCTCGGGGTGAGGTTACCCCCATCAGGATGGACAGCATGCTCTCCATCTGGTGTAGGCATGCTCTGACAGTGCAGTGCAGCAACCTACACTCCATGCCTGGCAGCTCCTCATGGGTGACATAATCATCTCCTCCACTTCAACTCCCAGAGGGGTGGCCAACCCTAGCCTGTGGGCCAGAACTACCCAATGGTGCAGGTAGTGCAGCAGAGGGGGTGTCACCAGGCTGTGGCCCAGATGTGGTGGGCCCCAGTGCCATGCCCAGTGGAGCCAAGATAGCTGGATCACCAGGAACCGGCCTACCTTGTCACACTGTAGAAAATAAATATCAACATAAGGTGAAAATTAACATAACCAAACAAATGTTAATATTAACATAATATAAGATAATGATTAATCACAATAAATAGAAAGTAATATAATGATGAGCACAGCAATAAATAACATAAATAAAAGTATTTTAACAGCAAAGCAAGATGAAATTATACATAAGGCCAACACAAGAAGTTGTTGCAAAAATATATATTAATATCAAATCATAATAATAAATGACATACTTTAAAGAAGAGAAGGGGTTGGATGGGAGAGAGAAACATACCATTAGTAACTTCACAGGTAATATTACTACACAGACTACTACTACATACTTCTACATATGTACAATTTCAGTACATGATGTTGCACACAATTAGCTCTCAACCTGTTTGCATAGGATTGTATTGGCCAAGCTCTAAGACATGATGATACAGAGGCACAACTACAGGGAGCATTTGTACATAGTGTGCTCATACATTAGTAGCAAGGTGTTCTGGTAACATATTGCCAATAAGTTGCATTTCAATGGTCGGTACGCAGGCTTGAACCTTACTGTGTATTGCACTACATTTATTTCAATTTTTTTCTGCGGTCTTTATTCATGTACATTTAACAGATGACTGGTGTCAGATTAGAACACACGTGCAGTGAACACAGGAAAAGTGAACACTTTTTATTTGAAAACATTACATATCAAAGCATCAATGCCCTTTAAAGTTTATTGATTAATATTGATTCAAGTCTGCCATGTAGACCATGGATATTTGTGCAACACTTCTAATAAATAACTCATACTTTTGTCCATTGAGTGCAACCTACAGCATATTTCAGACAATGAGCAGACCAGAACAGTGACTCTTAATCTTGTAATTGATGTTTAGAAGCTATACTACACAGTACTGCATGTTTACTTGACTTAACCTCCTTTACCATTTCAGGTAGGCAGTGATACATTACTAAACATGTTAGATGTCCCAGGTATGTCATATCTGACTGTTAAGACTGCAAACTCTGTAAATACTTTATTATAAAATTACATTATGTATTAAAATGTTATTTTGATGTTTCCCTACTTGCTACACTTTCACATCATCCTGGCCAGGCACCCTGCATGGGACTGGATACTGTGAGCCCTGTGTTCTGCAGCTGTTGAAAGGGAATCAAGCTATTATGCATACCAGTTTTGTTGAGATTCAGCTTGTATATTTCTAAATTACTGTCAAACATCCTTACATATCTGTGGAGTCTGCCAGCTCTAGCTTCCTGGTCTCAGATGTCTAAGTTTCCCCTGTTCGTATGCGTCAGGTCATTGTAGTGGTGAGGAGACTGCTTATCAGTGCAGGGGATACCAGTAGCATTGGTAAGTTCCCTAGCCAACTGATCCCAGGCCTCAGACTTACACTCTGGACCCTGGTAATCACCCTGCAGCTGCCAGGGTTTATAGTTCTTAACCAGGAGTCCATCAAAAACTTTGTCCTCCTGCACACTCTATCTCTTTCTGTAAAAGCATGCTCCTTCTCCACCACCACAAGGCATATTGACAGCCAAGTGGAGACTCAAATGAATGGTGTGAAATTTCCACTTATTGGCCTTTATATAGGCTACATTCCTGCCCATACACAGCATACTATATCTTTCAAAAAAGCTCTGCATCACTCAGCATCATCTAAACTCGGACAAACCATTTAACCAGAGCTTAGCAGAATGCAAACGATGTAGACCATTGACTAAGTTTAAGCACTGCTTTCTAAATGTAGCAATATTTTAATTTTAAATTAAACTGATGTTTCAGTCATCTGATACATTTTCACAGCAGTAAATGTAAAATGTATTACTGCTCAGGAATCAAACCCAGGACCTACTACACTGTATGCCATGAGACAACATATCTAGCTACTTTGATAACAAAGAGAAGGAGTCTATCTTCACATATACTACTAAGATACCTGCTAGCATTGCCCATCTTCGCTGAGTGGATTTATGCATTGCTAAGCACAAGAGAACTACAACAACTGAATACATTTGGTTTGTATTTGTAGATGTCTAATGGCACTGCAAAGCACCACGCTGCAACACGCAAACAAGCCGGATGGGGAAAAAAATAAAAATAAAAAAATGCAATTGATCACATCCAGTTTCTATTTTTAAATATATACCAGATGTCTGCTGTATATGTATAAGCACAGATCAGTATTTCTAAGCATTGCACTGCACCACACAAACAGGAAAAAAAAATTACAATTGATTACATCCAGTTTATATATATATATATATATATATATATATATATATATATATATATATATATATATATATATATACCAGATGTCTGCTGTATATGTATGTTGGCATTGCTAAGCACCTCAACATCACATAGAGATAAAAACAAAAAAAAAAAAATATATTGTCCTATGCTTACCACCTGTCCAGAATTTTTCTGGACAGCCTCTACACTGTTGCTTGCATGGATTTAATATCCATGTTACTGTGATCTCCTTCAGCAGTGTGCCATGATTAAAATGCATGATGCACAGCCAAATGGCAACCATGGCCATGTACACGGATACATTCCATGTCTGTACATTGAGCCTACACAGATTTTATTGAGTCCGGGGGAAAGTCTAAACAAAATGTACTAGAAGCGGTGAATACAGTAATTGAGATAAAACAACTGGAATTGGGGTCCTTAGAAAAGAGTAGAAACAATGGTAACTGTGAGAACATTGCATGCTGAGGAGGTTCAAGGTTCAAAAGAAGGCAGGATTTGAATAAGCTATGTAATGTTTGACTGGCAATGACTGGATAGATTATAAGTGATGTATAATGTTTGCAAATAAAATTATATCAATATGGATTGTGATGTATAATGTTTGCAACTAAAATTATGTCAGTATGGTTTGCTTTCTTGTATATAAATGGATGATTTTCTATGTCATACATGATCATTTAATAAGGATGTTTCTTCTTACAAAAATAGATGTCTAACATTCAAATAGTTTCAGTTCACTTGCGAAACAATGACTTCATCCATGTGTTGAATATGGGGTGCAGACAGACAATAGACTGTAGTAACCGTGTGCTCTTATTGATGCCACACAAAACACCTGACAGTTGAAGAATGGAAACATTCTCTCACACCCCATGTAACAACATTTGCTTTGCTTTCCCTCCAAAAACATCAAATGGCAACTTTTAACCCATAAAAACTGTTATTTTAAGCATTATTGTACACATTTTTGGGCACAGTATTGCCTAAAGAAGCAATGTTTCTTTTATGTAATGCATAGAAAACTGTGATTATTACATTACAAACTGCATGCATAGGTACACCCTTGTGTAGCAATGAAGTTGTGGATGTGAAAGTTGGCCTTAGGGAATGGTGTAGTCATCTTTGATTTAAAAAAAAAAATATCGAAAGTACAGATTGAATGAGCACGTGCTTACCTAATCGTAAGCAACCACACACCAACACACACACACACACACACACACACACACACACACACACACACACACACACACACACAAAAACATTTACCATGTGGGGTACTGAACCTCCTACCTATCTAGTTATACTGTCTTGAGTGTACTGTATTACTCCAAGTGCCACAGTGGAAGGCAGATTTTTAGGGA
Source organism: Protopterus annectens (assembly GCF_019279795.1). NCBI lineage: Eukaryota > Metazoa > Chordata > Ceratodontiformes > Protopteridae > Protopterus > Protopterus annectens. Next base: position 207,999,949 of record NC_056748.1, read on the forward strand.
ATAATGCACTTTTGTTAGGGAGACCTCATCAGTGTATTTAATAGAGGAAATTACTGTAAAACTAGGCATAAGAGAGCTGTGAGAACAGTTAAATGTGTTATTCTCATGGGAAGTGGATACACCTGCAAGTGATATGCACAGTCTCTCACACACACCCACACATCTTTATGTTAGGCATCAAATCTCCTACCCAAGTTACACAACCTAAAAATCATTATTAGTCACAAGTAACAGAAGAGAAGTCTGACTGTTAGGTGTGAGAATGGACTTTTGTCAGGATTACTTCATCAGTGTGATTCAGAGAAGATATAACTGTAAAAATAGGGATGAGGGAGGTGTGAGACTGAGGATTGTGTTTGGTTTGCCAATCACAACCTGTTTATTATGTGTTCGAGACATGGATGCCAAAAATTTCTTGGTATCCATATCTAGAACACATGATAAACAGTTATGACCAATGCACCAATAATAATTCTTTGTAGTGCATGGAGTGTTATCTGGTTCGTGTACTACTAGTTACAGAAAAAAAGAGAAAAAAATGACTTTCAAAGTCATAAAACACTTAGGGAGGCGCTATCACTAAGGCAGTGTAATCCTTTCCATTATGTTTACAATCACCTTTCATGGTGTTCAGCAGTCCAGATTGTCACAAATTGTCTAGATTTTGTTAGGTCTGTTCCTCATAAGGTCTGTGGTGGGCAAATCATGAAGGACTGAAGCTTGTGAAAAGTAACATTCATTTGAGTTTCAGTGCCCATGCCTTTTAGGAAAAAAACAAACACAAAAACTTCTGGCAAATGCATCCTGATATTTTAGCTACTTTCTAAATTTGTAAGAGGAAGGAACACATTATCACTTTGGAAAGAACTGGCAGATTTGACTGCCTTACACTAGGCCTCACCTTAACAACTTAAGCAGGGGATGTTTAACAATTGGTAAAGTTGGGTCTCTTGCCACATTAATGCTTAAATGATTTGCCTTTTACCAAATTTCAGAGTGTATTCACTGCACTCCATGCACTGAAAATCTGTTATTTACAGGAGAAGTGGATACTCCAAATGATACACACACACACACACACACACACACACACACACACACACACACACACGCACACACACACACACACACACACACACACACACACACACACACACACACACACAATCTTCCATGCTGGATACTGAACCTCCTAGCTATGCAGGTTACATAACCTAAAAAGCAATGCACTAGTCACAAGTAACACTGGAGAAGTCTGACTTTCAGGGGAAAGAGTGCACTATTGTCAGGATGACCTCATCAGTGTATTTCATACAGGATGTTACTGGAAAAATAGGGAAAAGGGAGGTGTGAGAAGATTTAAATGTACTATTTTCAGGAGACGTGAATATACCATCAAGTGATACACACATTCTCACACACACATATACAAGTTTTCAATAACCTCCAACCTATCTGGGCTACGCAATCTAGATAGCAATATGCTAATGACAGGTGCCACAGATGAAGTCTGATTCTTAAGGGAGAGATTGCAGTTTTATCATGATGACCTCATCCATATGCATTAGAGAGGATGCTACTGTTATAATAGAGATAAGGGAGCTGTATAAACAGTTAAATATATTATTCTTAGGGAAAGTGGATATACCACCAAGTAGTGCACACATTCTCACACACAAACACAATCGTTCCATGTTAGGTACTGAATCTGCAACCTACCTAGGTTACACAATCTAGAATAATGTACTAGTTGCCAACACCTCAGGAAAAGACAGGAAATACGTATGTGAAATTTAACAATGGAATATTTGAAAAAAGCAATGCATTGAAGAGATGGTACTGTGCATCCCAGGTCATGCAACAAATGCATATGGGTGCACAGAACAATGTCACATCACTAAATTGTCACAAGGAATTACACAATTTTATAACAAAGTGTAGATACTGTCCTAACTGTACATTGTGCTATTGTGAGAAACATTGACATGTTCCACATAATGGAATGACAAACACATTGACTGTTGCACATCACTGGATTATCATTCAAACATTGTAGTGAAATCATGTCAGGATAATTGCAAACTTGTATTGTCTCATATTTGCACTACGTGTGTTAGAAAGGGTCTATATTATAATGGGAAAGAAATCAGCAGGCCAAACACGCACGACACAAAATAACAAAAGCCCCCCCCCCCAACTAAATATACTAACTCTGAGATTGCAGTACAGTGGGGAAAAGGGCAGATATAAAACAGCGGCCAACCGATTTCTTTCCCTTGGAAAGAAATCGATGATGTGGATATCCACTGAAGTGGCCGTTTGACACATGTGTCGATAAAAACGTTTTCGACATTCTGAATGGTCGAGGTTATAATATAGACCCTATTAAAAAGACAAACTTGCACATAGGACAGTGTGTAGCAGAATGACAGTGATGGATGTGGTGAGAATGGGTTAACTAAGCTGGTAACATAGTACAAGTGTAAACACTACAGAATAGACATATTACTTTACACAGATGATTTAATTGAGTCAACATCATTCAGAAATCATGATCGTCTTTAGGCAACAGTTATACAGATATACCAATATTGTGCAAAAAAAAACTTTAATTCTTTGAACTCCTCTTTTTTTTCTTGTACTCTTTCAGTACGGCACCACTAAGCTGATCGTGCTTCTGATGGCAAAATGTGGTGAACTTACAATGGAAATTAGTAGTACTGTAATTTGCTTTGTGCTGACAGGATGATGATGTGTGAAGTAAAGGTTTAGCCAACATTTACAAAGTAGTTAGACAAAACAACATGAAACATATGGTCAATCATATATATTCAAACATTTTCAGCAAGCCAAGAAAAAAAATTAGACTTGAGTATTATCTTAGCACAACAATTACAAATTCATATTTGATAAGTTAAAATTTGACAGCATATTTCAAGAAATGTGAATGTATGTAATTTTTATTATCATATCGACCACTGTAATCCATACACCCAACTCTTCATCTGGTTTAAAAGTACATTAAACTGAATAAACATATCTTAGCATAGTGGCACAAAGTGAGACAGAGTAATGCAGATAAAGATAAACAAATCAGAAGATATTCCCATAAGCTTTGTACTTGCATTTAGCCTTAGCTGCATCGGTTGCACAGTGCCAGACATTGTGCAAATACAGAGGTGAAAGAATAATGATACTGAAGGGAGAAGATACATTGTCAGGGTGACATGGAGAAAGGGACAATGTAGATTACCACTGAAGAAAGATAACAGCGGCTCACAACAATATTTAGCTGACAGGTACACATTAAATTACTGAACCAAAAACACCCATTAATGCTGAGCAGTAGCTGGAATAGAACCCTTGAAATTATTAAAAAAAATCTTTCTCCATATTTGAACATTAGCTCATCATTCCACAAAGGAATTATTACCTCATAACATTAAAATTACACTACTGAACTACACTGAAAGCTTATTAAAGAAGGGGTGGGTGAATATAGAGAGTTAAAAACAGATGCAGACAGGAACAGCACAAATATATTTTGTGGGATATATAGGGTTGTCGCTTGACAGTAAGACACTGTCCGGTTCGATTCTCAGCTAGAGCGTCTTCTGCGTGGAGACATGCATGAATGGGTGTACCTTTGTTGAAGGTTGTGCATCAGGGCTGGTAACTCGGCATGTAAAACTCAACTACCAATCATTAGCGGACCAGAGTTCCGCTGTGGCGACCCCTAACCGGGAAAAGCCGAAAGACACAAACAAATAGGGACATCTCTGTTGTGGTTTATTGTTGCTTATTAAATTATCATTAATCTGTCATGCTCTGTACAATAAACTGATTGCTATATGTACAAACACGAGGATAATGTTGCTTATTAAGTCTCCCTGTTAGGACTGCAATGTTTTTGAAAATTATAGTTTGCTGCATTATTCCAATCTTATGTTAAGGAAATTTGTTAAATGTAGAGAAATGCAGATGTTTGCAAGTAAATATATAACAGGAATATGAACTGTCATGAAGTAATAAACTGACATACAGTTGTAATCGAACCCATGACACTATGCCAAAGCATCAGGTTACAAAGTGGATGATTATCTCAACACACAAAATAGGAATTGTCGCCTCACAGTAAGACGTTGTACCGTTCGATTCTCAGCTAAAGCATCTTCTGTGTGGAGACATGCATGAATGGGCGTACCTTCATTGAAGGTTGTGCATCAGAGCTGGCAACTCGGTACGTAAAAATCTACTGTCAATCATTAGCGGACCGGAGTTCTGCTGTGGTGACCCCTAACCAGGAAAAGCCGAAAGACACAACAACAAAAAAAAGTTTAGTACATCCAGCAGTCTAATAAATGTTACACTAACTGTTCCACAGTACTGCCATTAGTATGGCTTTACTCTGTATATCCATAGTGCAGTGGATTTAAGCATATTTGCATGACTGTAACCAGACCACTAGAAATCAAATTGAAATATGCAGCTTTTACAAAAAGAAGCTAAACAGTACTCAGTCTCACTTAGCATTGCTGCAATATGCCAAACTGCGCAAATCTTAGTATGTAAAGTGAAGACTTTTTATGGGCCATTTCTGGCCATGAGTGTGACGTGTGAATCTGTTGTTTGAAAAGACTAAACATATGAAAAAGGGGTAGTTAGAACAGTGGTGAAAATGAGGTTGGCAAGCAAAGGGTAAAACACAGGGAAAAAATACAGGAATTTGCAGGAGGGTCATGGGAGAGACCCATAGCTATCCACTTCTTCACAAAATCAGTGCACAATTATACACTCAATTTCATGACTTTGCAGAGTCACCACAACAGTTATGGCTGATAACAATGGAATGATGGTGTATGACCAACTGGACCTGATGAACTAACACACAGACAAAATGGAGAGCCTTGTATGGGCATACTATATTTATCTGTATGTCTATCTATCTATCTATCTATCTATATATATATATATATATAGATAGATATTTATCTAAATATCTCTCTCTCTCTCTATATATATATATATATATATATATATATATATATATATATATATATATATATATATATATATAGCTATATATATATATATGTTTTATTATGGTAAGGTCGAACCGTCAAATGATGGGATTAGCGAACCATGTCCACGAAAATGACAGTGTTGAATTCTGACATTGTCGAAATATGACTGGACTTCAACATCGGAACAGGCTTTAACTTGGGTCGAGATAGGGGTGTGATTCATACTTCGACAATGTTGAGTTCAACATTGTCTTCATTCGGCCTCCGGACTTCGACTGAAGTGGGTTTGACTGAACCCACTTCGACCTTACCATAGTACACCTATACATATATATATATATATATATATATATATATATATATATATATATATATAGTGAGAGAGGTGGTCCCTGTTTATTTTTTATTTGGGAGAGAGAGGAATGTTGGGAAAGGTGCTTAGGAATGAGAGGATCAGGTAAGTAGGGTAGGTTAGGAAGCACCTGTAGACATACAGGACATACAAAACAGACAGGGGATGGTGATGGAGACAAAAGGTTGGTGCAACATGACTGGAGATAGGTAGGGATTGCATTCATGTCCAGCATGATAACAGTGTAAATCTAGTCCTTAATTTTAGAATTGCCGTCACTGTCTTCTTCAGCAGCTGCTTGGGATACTGCCAGATGAGGCATCGTCTTTGCACTGCAGTACAGGACATTTTCATCCCTACTAATACATGCACCGAGGCCTTCCTCCATTATATTTTCCACCAACCCTGGGAAGGCAGCTCATGCTGGGTGACAAAATCACCACCTCCACCACCATTGCTTCCACTGGGTACCACTGCACTAGTAGTTGGGCAGAGCTACCTGACATACATGAAGCATGTAGGACAGGGTTTGTGGAGGCAACACTGACAGGTTTTGACCCTGATGTGCTGGGTGTCTGTGCTGCCATCTGTGAAGGTATGTCAGGCTGAGACACAGTGGTTGTTGTACCTCCCTGTGCTGTGGCTGATTCATTTTCATCAGCAGGTTATGCAAACAGCAAATTGTTAATAAATTATAACCCTTCCCACAAAAATTTATTAATTAATTAATTATTAGAGAGAGATGGGTAGAGACAAAAAAAGAAGTAATTAGATACATGGCATGTTATAGTACTGTATAGTTTAAACAAAGCTTTTTTTGGCAATACATAAACCATTATGATCATTTACTAATGAACACCTTTGTAGCATCCAGATATAATAGACAGGTATTCATGTGTTATTAAACAGACAAATATCACTGTTTTAATATAACAAACATCTGCCGTTATTACACTATGATGGGAATTATGCACTCAAACTTAATGTTATTACAATCACCATAATGTAATTCTTCCTGACAGACTGCTGTTAGGCTCTTATGAATAATTATCAATTAAAAATGTAAGCAGCAGCACTTATTAGGTAAAGCATGTATGTATGAGATAAATGATGAGGCATTCCTGCTCAAGATGCTAGTGTATGAAGAAATGAAAATAATATTATGGCTTTAATTTTTAATTAATTCATACCTACTAAGTGCCCTTCAGAATATATAGGAAAGTATAAGGAGCAACTACATTGAATGGCAAGATAATTACTGCCACTAATTGGACAGTTTATGGGTCAATATAGTTATACAAAAGTGGGGTATTCCCAGTCCTAATTTCAGCCTCCCATCAGCTTTGAAGATCCTGCTTACAATTCTGAAGATCACTATAGTGGTGAAGACATTGTTCCCCATTGCATGGACTGTCAGTTTGCATTGGAGACAGCCTTGGCTTAGCTACTTCAAGCCTCAGCTGTATACTGAGACCCAGCAAAATCCCCTGAGGCCCCCTACCACTTCAACAAGAGTGGCACAAATATTCTAGACTCCTCAAGATCTCACCATTTTGCTTCAAATTTAGTGCCATTCTGGCATTATCTGCCTCACCAGCCATGTCTGGAAAAGTCAAGCAAGAAAATATGTGTGAATTGGCACCCAATTCAGATCTTGCATGTTACTAGCATTGTGCAAAGACACTCAGCCTCACCAACTGCATTTCCATGATTGAAGAAGATAGGCTTTTTGACAGACACATTATTCAGATCTTGCATGTTACTAGCATTGTGCAAAGACACTCAGCCTCACCAACTGCATTTCCATGATTGAAGAAGATACGCTTTTTGACAGACACATTGGCACTACTTACAGCAGGTATCAGTAAAGGTGTGAAACATGGCATTGAGCAATGCCATGAATGATGTTCCACAAATTTTCATAGGTTCCAATGTTCAACAATGGACTGCATGCTCACATAGTTTTTAAGGGTTGCACTTTGGAAGGTGGAAGATGCTGAATTAGGATATGTTATCATGTCGGGACTTAAGCAATGTTACAATATTAATGTTACAGGCTGGAATCGAATCCATGTGATAATGGATGCAAAAATTGCAACTTAATGTATTAACTGACATTGTCACAGGAGAACTAACTTTTCACCATGGAAATCTGACATATAGTGATATCTGAAAGAATAGGGATACACTTCAGAAAGGCTTATATGTGTTTGGTTGTAATTATGTCTTGGAATGCATTCCAATATAAAAGTCATTATTACTGCAAATAAATATGGTTCACACAGATGCAATTGAATGCGATGATTAATATAGGTCAGTTTATGTTACTTGAATACTTAAGAAGACATAAGGATCCTAAACACATAGCTGGGATATGTGATGGGTCATAGTGACTACAACAAAAGTATTGTGGCCACCGTACATATGCAAGTGATTTTTAGATAAAATATATTCATTGTCATGTCTATGAAGATGGCCATACATTAGGTTGTGTTTATCTCTGAAACATTAATCATATATACTAAACAGCACATTTTCATTATGCAAGCCTTGCTCTTAACATTGCTTGCAAGAAAAAGGTTTAGCATTATCAGTTTTCTTTACTGCTGCAGTCATATCCAAGATGGTGTGAGAAATCTTTTCATAAAGTATCTTGTAGCTGAATTCAAACCTTTAATAGGCCGTAATATTTATCAAGTCAGTGTCCTTACACCTTATACCACAGAGTCAGCTCTATGGCACGTGGAAATTCTTCTCTCAGTGCTTTAGAGTCCTGAAGAAAGTGCACAGTTGTCTAACATGCTTGAGCTGCCTAAGGCAGCCTAAACTAAAATTTTCACTTCTTCCCTTTGCTAGTGAACTGCGTTTGAGCACTGCCAAGTAGAGAGCAAATGTACCTTAAAATGGAAAAATGGTAAGTAAATACTGTGAATTTTGGCAAAGTGTTTTATAAACAGGATTCAAGCAATGCTTCATGTACCTTATTTGATTCACCTCACTTACAACTTGCATCACAGAAAAAATAATTACCTGACAGGTATTTTTTCAATTATTACTATCCAGAGTGCTGCCATCCACAAAAAAAGATGCTGGGTATGTTTGAGCTACTAGATGGCGGCCTAAATTAAAATGTTCACTTTTTTCCATAGGCAGAGCACTATGTGCACTGCCAATCACAGAGTAAACAAACCTTAAAATAAAGGTAAATAAAAAAAGACATGATATATTCCATGATATCTACGCATGATTCAAACCTGCCTTATTTCTCTTAATTTAATTCAGTTGCATCTCGTACCACCAAATTTGACATTTGTCAGGTACATTTACTAAAGTAAGTACTCTCCCTGTTGTTGGGGGGGGGGGGCTGTGCAATAGTGCCAGGTGTTTTACAGCAATCTAAGGCAGCCTAAACTAGATTTTTCACTCTTGTCCTTGAGCAGTGAACCTTGTTTGCATGCTGCCTAGCTAAGAGTAAGTATAAAAGATATCAGAAGAGAAATATGTTAGAGAAATTACAGAAAATAAATGACATGCAGTGTACGGGTATATGTAGCAAGGAGCAAGGTCAGAGCAGCAAGTGCATTCACGGGAACAATTCTTCCTTCTCACACTGTTGTTAGCAACCTTGACAGCAGTTGATTTTTAAACACAATAGTATCACAAAATGTTATTATATATGCATTCAGACAATCCTAAGTAAAAGTATCACATCAGTGACTTCAAATCATGCATCAGATATACTTTATAAGCTCACCACACTTGCACCTTGTGTAATAGAGATTTAACTGTCATATGTATTTTCTTCCTGCAGTACTGTCCAGAGTGCTGCCGGCTGCGCAATGCTGCATGGCTCTTTTGCACAATCTATGGCAACCTATACTAAAATTTTCACCTTTTTCTTTAAGCCGTGAAGTTGATTTTCTCACTGCCATGAAGAACACAAATGATACGAGATAAAAATATATATAAATTATATTACATCCTGTGTTCCTAAGCTCTCTATAACTCCCATAGCTATTTCCCAAATGATTTCAACTATGTAAATACTGTAAACAGCTTCTTACTTTAAATTAATGAATGTATGCTGTCTTACAGGTTGTCTTATGGCAGAGCAAGCTGTCATCCCAACTTCCTCTAACCCTAGATGTCCCACAAGGGTCTATACTAGAGCCCCTCCTTTTCTCTATCTTTATCAATGATCTGCACACCACCATCCCAGGAACTATCTGCATCCAATATGCAAATAATGATAATATGCTCCACCTCCTCTCCTACACAACTTCTAACCCTCACCCAGACCACTTTCAGCACAGTAGAAACATGGCTAGCTAATCACTGCCTGCTTCTAAATCCTAACAAAACCAAGCTACAGCGTTTCTCCCCTAACTGTAGAATTCCTCCTCCTTCCTTCAACATCAAATCTAGCAATGACATCATTATCTTCCCTGATGACCATACAAAGCTTCTAGGCATAATAATAGACAACAACCATAAACATGTCAATCACACTATTAAGTCCGTCAACAAAAAATTTGGCTCCCTGTACAGAGCCAAACCTTTCCTTACCCCCCCTAGCTAGGGTAGCTATTGCAAGATCACACCTCCTCTCTACCCTTATGTATGCCTCCCCTGTTCTAACCAACCTATCCAAAACTGATCTCAACAAATTATCAGGATGTTACAATCATATAGCCAGATTCACTACAGGCATGGCTTTTAGGACCCACCATTGCCAGAACCTCAAAGCACTGGGATGCAGGGACATCAGGAGGCATACACACTGTACTGATTTCAGTACAACTTCTTTAGAAGAGAGGGTAGCTTTTTTAATTAAAAAATTACATATTTTTCAAAACAGCGTTGGCTCCTTTAAGTTACATTTCATGGCTACATACCAGCCAGTCGGAATTGAGCTTCACATCATCACGTCATGTCTGGCTGGCTGGCATCAAGCGGGAAATGTGCATAGATTAAACCAGCTGCCTGCGAGTGGGAAATGTTAGTTTGAATGTTTTGTATTATATGAAAGGCAATCGCGTGATGAACGGAATGGATTATCATTGTGGGAAATGTGCCCGGTTGGCTGTGAGTGAGAGATATTAGCTTGATGTATTATGTGAAGGGCAAGGCAATCGGAATGGATTATCATTGTGGTGAGGTGAAGGGCAAGGCAATCGGAATGGATTATCATTGTGGTGAGGTGAAGGACAAGGCAATCGGAATGGATTATCATTGTGGTGAGGTGATCACAAAGGTAAGCGTGTGTGTGTGTGCGTGTCTGTGAAAATGCCCCCCCCCCCCATAATACATCTGCTGGCTATAGGTGTTCAGGCTCAACCCTGTACCTTTGCTTCATGGTAAGAAGAGCCTAAAGTCCCTAACCACCACCATTTCTGAACTTTGTTCAGATTTGTTTTTCTAAGAGTTGTGAACTATGGTGAGAGGTGAGAACTGAAGTTGTATTTCCCCCATTATTGTTTTTGTTGTTTGTCCAGGTTTTTTGTGCTAAGGTGTGAAGTGAGAACTGAATTTGTATTCCCTCATTATAGGCTTTGTTTGTCCAGGTTTTCTGTGCTAAGAGGTTGAGAGCTATCTAAATGATAGCCATTAAGTTTCAGTCTTCCAATTTTTCAAACTGCTGATTTAACATAGTGGTATGTTGCACTGACTGTAGTACATATGGTTCTGGGTTCAAGACATGCTTGGTGGTAACACAGCATTTTATTATAGCAACTTTCCAAAATTATACAAGCAATGTTTAAAATGTGTCTCTGGTTTTTGGGCTTTTGCCCCCCCCCAATAAATGTTGGCTTTTTCCAGATTTCTTGTGCTGCAAAGTTCAGAGAAACAGCTGAGTGTCGAGTACATTTTACAAGGAGCTGAGAGCTGCAGGGGAACTAAAGTTTAGTGCTGCTTATGCTGAGTCTGCTTGTACTGTTAATAGCACAACAGGTAGTGTACTTGCTTTTGATGCAGAAGACTGTCGGTTCTTCTCCCACAGTAGGTAGATGCATAGCTGATACTGTACTGTGTTGTAAGGGGGGGGGGGTGGATGCTGTAGTCCTTTTTGGCGAAGATATCTAGTAGTAACTATGAACCTGTTATCAGTTTGCCATCCATTCCCTATTCCAATATTACTAGCGTAACATTTTTTTTAATGCAACATAGGCAATTTATTTCTCAAGGGCAACAGGCACTTTATTTGTAGATGAAACCATGAAATATAAAGTTGTTTGCTAGCAGTAGCCTCTTCATTAGTTACAGATTTCTTTAATGTGGAATTATGTAGATGGCTTTTACTAGTTCAGAGATTGTGCATATTTACTGATACTGGTGGACTGTAGACGTTTGAATAGACTTTTATGATGGAAATTTTCTGAATTGGGCTGTTTTGTCATTATTGGTGCATGCATTTTGTTTCATTGTTTACTGGAAAAATGTTCAAAACAATAAATTTAAAATGCTAACAATTATACTGTATTGTACAAGGAATATAATTTAATACAGTCAGGAAGGTGTATCTCTCCCTAATAATCCCTCTGCAATATAACAATTTTGGAAGAAAACGTGGAGGGTTTACAGTTACAAATAACTGTAATGATCAGAGTTATACATTACTTTTATTTCAGAAATGCATGTAGATTCTCTAATTTTGTCAGCTGCTCAAGTTAAAAGTGCTCATATTAAAATGGTGTCCCTTCTTTGACAGGTTCCCAGCTGTATTGACTGGCAATTTTATATTTTTGCATCCCATTTTTGGTCTGTTTTTCATAAAATTGCGGTTTTCTGGCAAATTAGTGGCAAATCATTAAAGACTGAAGTTAGAAAATAATGGCAGACATTTGAGTTTCAGATTTCATACCTTTCAGAAAATTCGTACTAATGCAAGACCTACTACTATTCTATTATCTAAGTTTATAAGAGCAATATTTAAAAAAAAATGTCCTTATTTTTGGGCCTTTGCCTCAGTTTTATTTATGGGTTTGTTGCTCTAGAGGTATTTATGTGGGTTTGGGTGTGTGTGTGTGTGTGTGTGTGTGTGTGTGTGTGTGTGTGTGTGTGGTAGGTAGCATACCTCTCAACTGTCCAAATTTTGCAGAATGTCTAGATTTTTGCCCCAGATTTTTTGTCTGTTCCTCATAAATTTTGTGATTTTCTAGAAAATCATTGAATGCTGAAGTTGCTAAATAATGACAGACATTTGAGTTTCAGACCATGTCCTTTAGAAAAATTTATACTGGCACAAATCCTGTTATTCTAGCAACATTCTAAGTTCACGAGAGCATTATTTAATATCTGTCCGTGTTTATTTTGGGCTTTGTCCATATTTCTTGCACTAAGAGGTAGGTAGGGGTGTGTGTGTGTGTGAATGAAACACCCTAGTTAGGGGTAGCAGGTGGTTAGTAATTTACTCAAGCTCAAAAGCTGTACCTTAGTTACAGAAAACAAAAGCATGAATCCTCTACCCCAAATACCATGCTGCATTTTTCAAAGAACTGACTTTCAGGTTCATTTTCAATTCAAGGAACTGAGTTTGAGTGAATCTATATTATATTACTGAAGAGGCATTATAGCGAATGCCTCTTCATCGACACTAAAAGAGCGAACCATGAATTACGAGAATGGCCGTAGCTTGGCTGGGGAGGGGGGTAGCAGTTTGAGAGCTGTGAGTACAAATTTGAAAATCCTAGCTACACCCCTGCTGGGATGGCTAGAGTATTCTACCCTTCTACAGTTCAACCAGCTTATAGTAGCGCATAAAATACTCCATCAACCTGATAACACCCCTGCCCTCAAAAATATTCTCACTCCGGCCATTATGCTCAGCTGATAAACTACTGATACTGACCCAAAAAATCCAACAACTCTGCAGGCGATGCTATATTTGCCAACTCAACAGGTAAAATCTGGAATCTAGTCCCTACTACCATTACCAAGGAAACCTCACTACCCCTATTTAAAAGAGAACTCAAAAAATACCTCACATCTCATTGGCTGTGCTCTTGTTCTAAACCTAACAACTTCACTAATACATGTCTTGCTACCCAACCTGCTGTTTAGCCAAGTATCTATGCCTCATAGCATTTGAATGTCTAAACATTGTGAATTATAAGATCTGATTGTATTCTATGTTCACATTTTCTGATATGTCTTTGCCAATCAGATGTAAGTCTGCACATTGTGTATATTGATATCTGCTTGTATTCTTTGTCTATATTTTTCTAAACATATCTGCCTGACTTTATCATTCAGTGATGTATTTACTCTCTCTTTTTTGGTATGTGGAGGTTTTCTCCCCGGGCCTCCACTGAAAATGGACATATATCCAGTCAGACTATCCCGGTCAACAAATGTAAAATAAATAAAAAATAAATGTAAATAGTTTCTTACTAAAAATGAATGAATGTATGTCTAAATGAATCTGTACAGTCTAATCCATATGATCTCTCACAATGAGCTAAGTTGCTCATGCTTTGTATTGAATTCATATATTTGTAACGTGTTCTTTTAACTGTAACTTTTTTAAACTTGTATCTTTACTGTATTTTGTGGTATGGAGATTTGCTCCCTGGGCCTCCACTGAAAACAGGCTCTCTGGGCCCAGTGGACTTCCCCAGTAATCAAACTGGAAATAAATAAATAAATTATTAAAAAGCCTTACATGTACAGGTTTGATCAAATGTGTTATGTTGCAAAAGGGAGCTTTATGGATTTGAACCCTCAATCAAAGGTATTGAAAGCAATCATTTAACCCTATTTCCCAGATCTTCTATAGACAAAGACATATATTAACAAGATGACAAAAGAATTTAGATGTAATGATTATGTGACATTGTATCAAGTGACACTGAAAGTGCAACACAAACAAGTTATGAAAGTTGTCCTTCCATATGTGACTGCGAAAGTTTGGATGATTGCAATAACCCCGACAGTTATCATAGACATGTATTCATGTGATATTGAACAACGACTGCAGTCACTGCAGGTGTATCCCTTTCTTTCTGTCTATCACATCCCCTCATCATCTATGCTTTCATAATAACAAGTCTATCACATTCCACGCAGGCCTCAGAAGAGATTGTGTGATGACTGAATGTCATACATTCTGAAGTGAGTGAATCTCTTAACCATGTGGACAACTCCTTAGATAGGATGAACAATATACTTGATCAGGCAGTTTCTGGAATGGTGTGCATCTACATGGCTAGAGAGTTACTACATCTTCCGTTCTTAGCAGACCTGGCCATGCAACATCTCACTCCTACAGTGACACTACATCCACTGCTCTGTCAGTGATTGCATTGTCCACACACAGAAGTGGTGTGCCTGGGCTTGTGGTTCTGGACATATTCCTGATGACAGCTCGTCCAGTAGACATCACTCACATTCAGGTAGCACACTGATATCTAGTTAGGGCTGTGGAAGATCCAGTGCACCTCATGGCAAAGGTGGATGTCATTGCTGGGGCTGGTGACACTGAACTGAGTAGTCTGCCATGCATGGCTCACACCTGTCCAAGATGTAATGACATAGTGCTAGCACAGAGCTTGATTGTGTTCATGCAGACACACACAGAAAAAACAATTCACTTGTCCATACAACTTTAATCACATAACAACTGTCTAAACAGTACTTATAGATTAGTTGTTACTGTCCATGAACATTGTGTACTCTGAGAGATAAATGTGTTTCTTACTTGCACACACTCTCTTCTTTGGTGTCAGTCAAACTCACCCCACTATTTGCAAATCATGATGACTGTACCCTGCCCTTTGCACATGTCTTTGTTTCTTAGGGCTGCATTTAAGTCTCATGCAAGCAGTGATAGAATAGCTGATGCTTAATTATTTACAATACTAGGATTATCAATATGTATTGCAGAGCTAAAGTTGTTTATTTCTTGTTCCTACTCATCTGCGAATGGCTTTCTGCTATATTGTTGTAAGACATTGTATTTCAGTTAATAATGTCATTACAGCACTGGAAGCATTAGGTATGTCGGTCTTGACTCTTGGTATAGTCATGCAAATGAGGATATAATTGATGTGTTCCATGTTGTATGGATGTGGTCACTTGAAATGCTTGATGTAAACTATTATGTCTAGCATAACTCATACATCTTTGTTGCAAACATCTTACAAAGGAAATATTATTGACATAACTGTACTCCTCAGACAAAAGGTTCTGCTTAGGTGCATCTACTTATTTCCTTATTAGAGTAATCAGTTATATAACTTGTTTTCTTCTTTTTATTTCCCTTTATAGGTTGTACACTTACCTTGTCATTATTACAGATAACAACTATGGCTTTGGGGGCTGTCCATGTATGATACTATCAGAAGGCAACCATTATGTGGTTAAGTAAAGGCTGTGGTATCTGACAGGCATTGGTTTTCCTGTGTGTAGGTGTGTAGGGTCTTAGGCTTTGAGCTAAGTAGTGGTTGTGGGTGCTATCCTTTACCTCTCAGCCAAAGCCAGGGCATACTGTGCACACCTCCATCTGCCAGCACCATCTACAACTGGTAGTTCTCCCTCAGACTCCTCCTCTACCTGCTACTGCTGGCACTACCTGTGATTGTTAAAACTGTGGTCTTTCTCCTTTCTTGCATTGTTGAAGCTGTTTCCGGAGAATTATATTCTGTAACATGACACAGACTAAGTATTTCAGCGCAGGTGCCAGGGTCATACTACAGTGCACCTCCTGATGTGTCTAGATATTGGAACCTTAACCAAGCCAAAGATATATTCTATGACACTCCTAGTTTCAGCATGGCCCTCATTGTATCCTTGCTCATTCAGTTGTTTGGATTTCTCATGGGTGCCATGAGCCAGGGCTCCAATGCATAAACTGCATCCTCCACTAGATGACGTTGGGGGATGTCACCCTAGCAAACCTGCTATATAGCTCACAAGTGTGCTATATGTGTGAGTCATGGAAACTGCTTGTGTTACCTACACTGACACCATAGATGATCTGTTGGGCATTACAGACAACCTAACAGTTTATAGACTTTTACACCTTTTCTGTTGATGTCCCTCCTTCCCTGTTCCTGGATGGGGCTTTTGTTTCTATGTTTGTGCAATCTATGGCCCCCAAAACTTCAGGAAAGTGTGCTACTGAATAGAATTCCTGTATGGTTCCTACTCTTTCCTGTGGCATTTGTGGGAAACAGATATGCTTTCTTGCATGTAGAAGCATTGCATTTAAAAACTGATGTAATATTCTAGTGATGCCCCTAATATATCCCCTGTGGGTCTCTGGAAAGTACCAGTAGCTACTATATGTAATGCTACAAATACCTTTGTTTCCAATGGGATGGGTTTTCCATGATTTCTCTGTGGTCGGGGGGGGGGGAAGAGGTTGCATATTTCATCCAGTGTTTCCCTGTGTACCCTGTATCTCTCGATAATTTCTGTTACATGGAGTCCATGATAAGTTAAATGTTGCCCAAACACCCTTCTTCTTGCCCAAGTTCTTGCAGCAGCAGCACCCTGATTTAAAGCCTGTTGCACATACAGCATAATAAAAGCAGCAACAATCCCTAACGTGTTTTTTTTTTTTTTTTTTTTTTTTTTTTTTTTAAGTGCAATCATGCCTGTATTCCAAAAGGTTTTGGTGTACACGGCAAAAGCCTACACCAAGTGTACATGGGCTTTATACCTTCCTGAATAGCTATACCATATTTGATTGGTTAATTAGCATGTACTTCAGCTCTTAATGCTTTCATTAACATATTTTGCTGTTTCTCTTGTTTGGCAGCTCTACATACTCTTGAGAGGTACTTAATAAATATCAGTTAGTACGCTATCATGTTGATGATGCCAACACAATTGCTACAGTTCATGCAGCTGTTTATGAATTCTGCTCATTGTGGTATGCAGAATGTGCGAATATGTTTTTGGGAGGGCATGTAGTATACCAAATTCATTCATCAATAGATGTGAGGAGGTGGAAAAAGTAGCAGAATATGCAGATTTATTTAGATTATGAGAAATCAGTGTGATTAATTGGATGTCAAAATTGGAGATTACAGGGGTGCTGTTTAGGAAGCAGTCATGTGGTCAGTTAAATAAGAGAAACTCTTTGATAAGACTTTTTTCCCCTTTTTTAATATGTAGCTGCTATTTTCATGAAATCAACCATGGTATTGAGAAAGGTGTAATGCATTGTGCTAAACTGTGCTAATATATCCTGCACAGGTATAAGCAGTATGTTTAAATTGAGTGATTCAAAGGCCAGTATAATTATATATGGTATGCAGTGAAGGCACTAGTGTGTAAAACTAATGCAGTCTCTCAGGATAAGATCCGCATTCAAATACAGTACTCTGGGGTGGGGGGGGTTGGTTAATGCAAATTGGTTGTGTGCTCTTCCCAGAAATTTTGCCAGAGATAGAATGACAATGATAGAGTGAATCAAAGAACAGTGTTACTGCATATACGGATAGTGAAGTGAAAAACTGTGCACTGTCTTTTGAAATTGTATACACCCATTCATTTCTGTATTCTGAGTGGGAGTTTTAGCACCTTAACAGGAAGTACTGCAAAATTGTGTGTGTGTGTGTGTGTGTGTGTGTGTGTGTGTGTGTGTGTGTGTGCGTGTGTGTGCGTGTGTGTGTGTGTGTGTGTGTGTGTGTGCGTGTGTGTGTGTATGTGCTTATTTATGTGTGTATATGTGTGGGTGTGGGCAATGATGTTGCATGAGTTAGTAGGAGAAAGACTTGCATGGTTATATCTAATAGGGGAGTTTTCAATTCACAGATATGATAATGAGTTGCCTGTGAGATGTTGCTCATTATGTCTTTATTATGTCTCTGAATCATATAATGATGTCTCACTATTAGCAAATAAGGTATTGCCCGAATAGTGATGGTGGAGATCATCCTAGCCCCAATACTTTTTGTTGTGGTGCCAATGCAAAGATTTTGTTGTATACAAGTAACAAAGCTATATCCTGTAGCTCAAACTGTATTTTGCATAATACACCTTTATCTATCTATCTATCTATCTATCTATCTATCTATCTATCTATCTATCTATCTATCTAAATAGCTATCTTATTGTCCATGTAGGTGGGCTAGGCCAATGAGCTATCTCAGCTACTATATGGGTCACAGCAGATAAACAGCCAGACATTCAATCTTTTTTTTTTTCAAGCACCTTTATTGAATTATTGTTTGTGACACAGGCAAATTTACATTTATACAAAAGTAATCAAACTGTATAAAATTAACATTAACAATCTTTATATTTCATATATATTGCTATATCATGTAACCTTAGCAACATTACATAAATTATTCTGTTCCTGCCCCCTTTTTTATTCAAGAAATATCTTTATTAAACCATCACTTACAACATACGCAATCATACATTTATATAAATGAGAACAGACCACACTGAACACAACCCTAGTTTCAAACATTATACGTCATGTATAACCTGCCCAATCAATTTCAGACAAACATTACATAGGTCATTTAAGTCCTGCCTTCTTTTAAACCTCATTCCTCCCCTATAATATTGATAATAAATACTGAATGCTGAAGCACAAATGCAGCAAAATAAATTAAAGATGACTCGACAAAAGTTGCTCTGCCTTGAAACAAAGCAACTAGCCTATTGAGACTACCATAGTCAATAAAGGATAAATAAAATAAAAGGGGCAGAGGATGGATGGAAGAATATTTGTTTATTGATTGATTGATTGATTGATTGAAATCTGATTAACAGGAAAGTCTGAATGGGTAGGAGCCAATTTTCAGTGAAGCTCCAAAGTAGTACAAAACATTTTAATAATCATTTTGCAGCCTTTAAAAATAATGTAAAAAAAAAATTTAAGAATCATAATTTTACAATCTTTAAAAATATTGCAAAAAACGAACACAGTTGAAATAACTGTACCAAATTAAATGTAATATGAAAACATTGGTTAAGATTAGATACAAGTAATATGACAATGATTTAGTAGTCAGAGAAATTTTATCCAGTTTAGAGAGAAACTAAGGGTCAGTTAATATAATACAAACAGGAATTGCAATACAAAATAAGAGAAAAGCAGGCTTATAGTATAGTTAGAGAGAAAGCCAGGGGAAAGAAATTATTAGAAGCAGGGACGTGAGTGAAGAAGAAAGAGTAAGTACACATAAGGTATAAATAGGTATTTGCTCATATTTACGGAAATAGTTTACAGTGGTGTTAAACAAGAACAGAGCTGTTTTTTGGCTAGGCAATTTTTCAGAATGGTTTTGAAGGATGAGATGGAGGGTACTGACCTAATGGATAGAGTTAAGGAGTTCTAGGGCTTAGCAACAAGGTAACTGTACAGACAATGGCCAGCAGATTTGATAGGTTTGTGAACAGACAGGAATTTTTTGTCATTGGATCATAATGATCAACTAGGAACACAGTTGTGTAGAAAGTTATTTAGTGCTGAACATGCAGATGGATTATGAATAGTTTTACAGGTGTTAAGAAGCAGTGTATATGTTAGTTGATGGGATACCTATAACCAGTTTAGGCTTTTTAGTACTATAAAATAGTTGGATCTGAAAGGGGAATTTGCAGTAAATATAGGAACTTTGTTATAACAACTTTTGTTCAAGTTTTGATGTTTGTGATAGCTGAAGGTTTGCAAGGATGGGTTCACCATAAAGAAGTGTGTGGAGGTTATATGTAGTAGCAAGTGCAGCATTAGTTGCATCACTGAGAAATTTTTTGGCTCTATAAAGTATTCCTGGTTTTTGATGAGTTTTTCTTATACAATTTTGTATGTACAAGTTGAATTTAAGATTATCATCCACTATCAGCCCTAATAATTTGCTCTAAGACATGACTTCAGTGGTTGTATTATCAAGACAGAGCAAACCTCTCAACCTGGAAACATCAAAAATCTGGACAAAGGCCCATGAAAAATATGTAAAATCCGTATGCTGATTAACATAAAATTTGTGTACATAATTATGTAACCCTACTCACTCCGATGGGATTGTGGGATATCAACTTTCAAACGCAAACTGAAGAACAGACAACCAAAATATGGCCACAGACATACAGACCCTGTAGTAAATGGTAACCATGTTCTTTTAAATCTGTAGCAATGATGTATGTTCATTGGGAAGGGAGAAGATGATGAACCTTAGGATTTTATTTTCGGTGACTTGCAGTGTATGAGTTTTATGGTAAAAGTAGGGCATTTATGGTAGGTAATATTCTAATCCTTGCAAAATAATATTATAGTTTGCTAGGCCCTCGAAAAGTCATTCTTAATGGGCTACTGATCAGTGGCATAGCTGAAGTTTGTGCCGCGCGGGGCTATCTTTGAGTTTGCCACCCTTCCCCCCTCACAAAATCATGGTCAAATGGGGCATCCCCATATACAGCCTTCCCCCCTGCAGCCATTCCAATGTCCCATTACATGGTTATTTCACCCCATTTACCATAAAAACTGTAATGTGCATACTGCTTTATTTCTACGATGATTTGGATTTCATTTAAAAGTTTTATTTTAGATTTTATAGCACAAACACTAATAGACATCTGCTAAACAAAGCATTGCAGTCTCACAATGAAAATAGACTTAGCATTAAAACTTCTCTGCCCTTGAAAGTCACATTTATTGAAACAGTATTTAAACCCACATTCAAAGAAAATACATCTGGCCAGAGGCAGATAAAGATTACCTTTGGACTGTTTTTCAAATGATGGGCACCTAGCACACGAAACATACATGTGTTCTTTGATACACCTTTCTGATTGTATTAAATTATATTCCTTGTATAATACAGTACAGTTGTTAGAGGGCATTTTAAATGTATTGTTTTGAACATTTTTCCAGTAAACAATGAAACAAAATGCATGCACCAATAATGACAAAACTGCAGCCCAATTCAGAACATTTCCATCATAAAAAGTCTACTCAAACTTCTACACTCCACCAGGATCAGTAAATCTGCACAATCTCTGCAGAAGTAAGAGTCATCTAAATAATTCCACATTCAAGAGATCTGTAACTAATGAAAAGGTTGCTGCTAGCAAACAATTTTACATTTTATTGTTTCATCTACACATAAAGTGCCTGTTGCTCTTGAGGAATAAATTGCCTATGCTATGTTACATTAAAAAATGATAAGCTAGTAATATTGCAGTAGGGAATGGAAGGCAAACTGATAACAAGTTCATAGTTACTAGTTATCACTTCCAAAGAGGACATTCTCAGGACTGCAGCATCCACCCCCTTTAAAAGTACAACACAGTACAGCATCAGCGATGCATCTACATACTGTGGGAGTAGAACACACAGCTTTCTGCATCAAAAGCAAGCATTTAACCTGTTATGCTATTAACAATGCAAGCAGACTCAGCATAAGTGGGTCTATATTACCAGATCAAATGTTTAGGTTATCGAACACCTAAACATCGAACTGGTAATATCAAAACTAAAAACCGCGAATGGCATAGGGAAAGACTTCCGTTGGCCACAAAAAAAAAAATCTTTAAACCCAAACAAAGTGCGGGGCTGTGCCCCCCACAACCTCCCTAACAAAATATACCAACTCTGAGATCACTCTACAGTAAACAAAACAGCAAAATCCAGCTAACGGCCAAGGGAATTCTTTCCCTGCATTAAATGGGCCATTTGTGTTTTTTTGCTTTCGATATTACCAGTTCGATGTTTAGGTGTTCAATAACCTAAACATTTGATCTGGTAATATAGACCCACATAAGAAGCACTAAACTTCTCTTCCCCTGAAGCTCTCAGCTTCTTGTAAAATCCATTCAACACTCAACTGTATCTCTCAACTTTGCAGCACAAGAAATCTGGAAAAAGCCAAAATTTATCGGAGGGGGGACAAAAGCCCCAAAAATTGGGGCACATTTTAAACATTGCTTGTATAATTTTGGAAAGTTGCTAGAATAAAATGTGTTACAACCATGCATTTGACTGCCAGGTCTTGAACCCAGAAACCTTTGCACTACAATCAGAGCAACATACCACTATGCCAAATCAGCAGTTTCCTGAAAGTTTGGAAGACTGAAACTTAATTGGCTATCATTTAGTGAATTCAGTTCTCACATAGCTATCAACCTCTTAGCACAAAAACCTGGACAAAGCTAATAATGGGAAAATGCAGCCCCAAAAATAGGGGGGAGAAATTTCACGCATTGATCTTATAAACTTAGAAAATTGCTAGAATAAAAGGTTTTGTGTTACCATCAAAATGCCTGTTATTATGTAGTGAATTCAATGCTTCACTAATTTGCCACAGAAATCCAGAAAACCACAGATCTATCACACACACACACACACACACACACACACACACACACACACACACACACACACACACACACACACACCTTGAATGGCAGCAGTATAATAAAATACCTCCTACACAAAGTCCATACCTCCTCCTTGGCTGGCTGCAGCTCCTTGGCATAAATAATAATACAAGCAGAAGCAGCTCAGCAGAAATAATAATACAAGCAAAAGCAGCTCAGCAGAAATAATAATACAAGCAGAAGCAGCTCAGCAGAATTAATAATACAAACAGAAGCAGCTCAGCAGAAATAATAATACACGCAGAAGCAGCTCAGCAGAAATAATAATACAAACAGAAGCAGTTCAGCAGAAATAATACAAGCAGAAGCAGCTCAGCAGAAATAATAATACAAACAGAAGCAGCTCAGCAGAAATAATACAAGCAGAAGCAGCTCAGCAGAAATAATAATACAAGCAGAAGCAGCTCAGCAGAAATAATAATATAAGCAGAAGCAGCTCAGCAGAAATAATAATAAAAGCAGTCAGAAGCAGCTCAGCAGAATAACACACAAACGCGTTGGCAGAAACAATAAAAGCAGCTTGAGTCAGTAAATAATACAAGCGCAGCATAAAATACCTCCATGCTAGGCAGTGTAACAAGCAGCTTGGGTCAATAAATAATACAAGTGTTCTTGGCAGTGTAATAAGCAGCTTGCCTTCATAAATAATTACTACAAGCAGCTCTGCAGCAGCGAAATAAAATACCTCCATCCTCGGCAGTGTAACAAAGCAGCTTGGCTCCTTGGCAGCAGCATAATAAAATACCTCTGTCCTTGGCAGTGTAAGAAAGCAGCTTGGTAGCAGCATAATAAAATAAAATACCCCCATAACCATTTCCTTCTAAGTTCGTTCTGCCCTGGAAGTTTATGGAACCACCATTAACAGCCTCACCCTCTCGGCTTGCTGGAAACGTTTACACATTGCATGTTGAGCCTTTGAGCTCAATTCTGACAGGCTACTCACAGAGCTGATGTCGTTATACACGTGATGACATCAGCTCAAAACAGCAAAAAAAAAAAAAAATTAAAAAATAAAAAGCCAGGAAATTCACAAATTAAGGGGTGCCATTCATGAATCATGGCACCCCATTATTTGCACCTTAAAAGCAGTACAAAATGAGAACTTCAGTACGGTTGAGAGGTATGAGACAGAATACTATAATTTTTTTTTAATGGGATATGGATTTGGAGAAAAAAGTAGTAGTTTTTTTTTTATTTTTATAGGGTTGAACATGAGTTGTGAGCTATAAAACCATGTTTCAGTTGCTGTTAAAGCTTCCAGAGTAGTTCTTTGGAAGTGATTCATGTTATCAGATGTGGAAATGAGTATGGAGAAATATGTGTACTGTATTAGGAAGGCCTGTTGTGTGAATGTGTGGAGGATGTAGGTGGGAATGTTAAAGAGGAAGGAATCAAGGGTAGATACTTTTGGTGCACTAGTGGTGACTGGGAGGTATGGAAAGAGGGTGGAGTGCCACTTTACTGACTGATACCTATTGGACTAGCAACTTTTGAACCATATAAGGGTGGTCTGAGAGAGACCTAATGCAGACATTTGACATAGAAGTTTGCTGTGATAAACTCTGTTGAAGTCTTGAGATAAGTCCAGAAATAATGGGGAGACTAGTCTGCCATTCTATCTAGCTTTATTGACAGTACCTGTATAGCTTAGAAGTGCAGTGATAGCACTGTGGGTAGGGTAGAAGCATGCTGTGTGTGTGGGGGGTGCGTTTTTTTCTGCAGGATATAGATTAGCAATTGTTTTTGAATACTTTTCAAGTATTTTGGAGAAGAAGGATAAGATTGCTATAGGTCTAAAGTTAGTAATGTCTGTCGAATTTTCTCTTTTGTGCATAGGGATTATGTGTGACTTTTTCCAGACAGAGGGAATGTGAGATTCCTGGACTGACCTATATATAAGGATTGAGAAAGGGTAGGCAATGCTATCAGCTGTTATTTTAAGGTATACACATGGAAGGCAATCAGCTGAAGTAGACCATGGTCTGAGTTTAAGAGTAGTTTTATACAGGATTTAGGCACAGGCTTGAGGCTGAAGGTGAATGTGGTGATACACGACTGCTGGGCAGGTTTAGAATTAAATGTTGGGAATTTTTTGTTAGAGGTGCTATATTATCTATGAAATAAGGGTGGAATTGTTTTGCGGTTTCAAGTGATGAATTATTGTGAGAGGTGTTAGGGTTGAACTTATGGTCAAGATGCAAGATTTCTTCAATGGCTGTCCAGAATGTTTAGGCTTATGTTTGCTATTATTCTGAAAGTTATTATAGTGTAGCTTTTTGTATTCATTAATTTGATTTTTAGTACAGTTGTGAAGCATTCAGAAATTTTCAAGATATTGGGTGTTTTGTATTTTTGCCATCCTTTCCATGCTTTTTCCCTACCCTGCATTAGCACTCTAATCTTTTTGGACAGCCAAATTGCATAATTGTTTTGTCTCTTCCTTCTAGAAGGGGCAAGACTATTTAGGATATTCAGGAAAGATGCTCTTAATTCATTTACAGCATCATCTAAGAGCAGGGTTTTTAGTAAGTTCCAGTTAATAGACAATGGGTCAGTAATGAACATTTATGGCTTATATTTGAAAAGGCTGTGTGTTACTTTTTAAATGTGCTGTTTAAGAGGATGTGTGAGATGCCTGGTTGTATAGATGGAAAGATGATCACTGAGACAGTCAGACATTTTACCTGAGGTGCTCTATTTGCTAGGGCCTGATACTAGGATACAATCCATTAGGGAATTTGATGTTTTGCTGTAATGTGTGCAGTTATAAATTGGTTGTATGAAACTAAATAAGTTCACAATAGATGTAGGGGACTTAAAGTTTATGTCCAATCAAGTGACATTCACATCACCTAGTAGTATTAATTCTTGTGGAATTCTTATGGATATCCACTGTAGGACATCTTCCAGTATAGGTCTACTGTCACCATGAGGGATGTAAAGAACATAATACATATTTGGTTATAACTGTTTAATTTCAGGAAAGTTACAAGAAGATCTGCTGAACTAAATTTTTGTATTGGTTTGTTGTATGGGGAAATGTGGTGGTTGTTGGGGAAATAATAAAGCAGTACCACCACCTCTTTATTTGGTTATTATGGATGATGATATAGTTGAGATGTGCAATTTTGTAGTTGTTTATGCAGGGGTTAAGCCAAGTTTCAGTACAGAGAGGATATTAGGCTTATGTTGGGTATTCCAGGCATGTAGTTCAGCAAATTTATTTCTTATGATTCTAAAAAAAATAGATTACCGGGGTTGGGTTTGACCATTGTAGGTTATTCTAGTGTGTGGAAGAGAATCCTCTTGATGTGTATTATGACAGGTCGGGCCAGGATTAGGGTGAATGTCTCCTTCTAGAAGGATTTCAGTGTATTGGTGAATTATTGATACTTGCTTTTTGTAGAGTATTTTTCCACCCAATTTTGTTTAGTTTGAGTTGAAATGGAGTTAATCAGTCTGTATTTGGTGTACAAGTAAGGAGTATCATTTAACAAATTTTGTGCAATGTGCAGACAATGCAGGGAAAAAGTATGAATACTGTTTCAGAGAGAGTTGGATATATGATGAGAGCTATTATAGAGTCATGGTAGGATGAAATATGGCCCAGTATCAGAAGAAAAATACAGGATAAGCTGAGTTGTATCATTATTAAGTAAAGAAAAGTGCATGTTACAGTTGGCAAGTTGTGGGGAGGTAGGGATCAAGAAGGATAAAGAAGCTGCAGCAGGAGGATATTTAGTAGTGGTGGAGTCTGAAAGCTGATAGGTAGAAAAGAAGTATTTTATATGAAGGCAGAGAGTTAAGTTGAAGTTGTATCTTCTCTGTAATGTAAGGAATGAGGGGTTAAAAGGCTTGAGTTTGAAACTATAGATAGGATAGGAAGAAGTGAGGTTTTATATGGGAAAAGTAGAAGATACAATGTAGAATAGATGGGTGCTGTTAAAGAACGGTGTGACTATGAATGTTTATAGTGCAAAGCAGTATGGGAGGGAGGAAGGTAGCTGGAAATGGTGTTAAAAAATTAAACAATTGTCGGGAATTGGATAAAAAGAAACAGGAATATTTGTATGATAGTTGTAAAGCTGTTTGAAAAGGCTGTGAAATAAGAGTCACAAGTATAATGTGTGTGTAAGAACTGTAATGGTAGAGTAAAAGGAGGTGGGTGGGAAATGGAGGTAGGGGAGCCACCCTAAGTTCAAATTATAACAGAGAATAATCAGTCAATAGCTAATACAAAGCAGTTAGCAGAGAAGTAACAAGCACTGCATGTTTTATTTCATTTCCTGAATCCAGAAGTCTAGGTAGTTCAAAAGTATGGACACACTGTTAGCCAGGAAGACTAAGTAACTGGCATATTACAGTGTAATTTACTGGTTAAGAGGAAGGACAGTGGATAATGTAGTAAATGGTCTTTAGAGTGTTAGGAGAACTCTGTCAGAGGGGGAGATGTTAAAAACTAATCTCCAGTACAGACAGGCATACATTTGACTAGATGAAGTT
The DNA here is from genome assembly GCF_019279795.1 of Protopterus annectens. Taxonomy (NCBI): domain Eukaryota; kingdom Metazoa; phylum Chordata; order Ceratodontiformes; family Protopteridae; genus Protopterus; species Protopterus annectens. Next base: position 208,027,171 of record NC_056748.1, read on the forward strand.
AATAGTTAATACACAGTAAGCTTCTTTAAGTTAAATTTGCTTACATTGTACAAAGACAACATTTGCAGTGAAAATTTCTGGGAGCTGGTCCTTGTGGCAGAGTTTCAGTAGTTTCTGGATTGGATTAGTGACCCTGGGCTCTGAAAGGAAAGAAGAGAGAAATCTCTACTAAACTGTCATATTGTATTGAGGCAATAAAGTTCATACTTATTATAAAAGAGGTGGAAGAAGGACCACAGTGAATCAGAACAATAGAGCATGCAGAAAGCATAAGAATAGAGAGATGGTAAAAAAGTTTATGAATGTAAGTGGAAAATAGGTTAGCAGGAGGCATACTGGTAGAGAACCACAGAAATACAGTGTATATATAGAGCTGTATTGAGCAAGTTATCATAACGCAGCATTACACTAATAAGCACAATGTAAAACCATCACTTAGTAACATTTCAGGAATTAACCAGTGTAGCAAAAGTGTGTTTTACGCCATAAACTGATATTATATGTTTGTGAAAGGTAAGCACTAGTAATGGGAGGTGCTCTTAGTACTATATTGATTTAATTTTTGGGATGAAACCATAAAAAGTAGCAAACAAGGAAATTAAATTGACAAAACAATTCTGTGATAGTTTAACCATTATTCATGAAGCACTGGCATAAAATATACAAAATGATCTAATTTGTTTTGAAAAATTAGATAGTTTTGGCCACTTTTGTTTTTTTCTTTCTTTTTTTTTTTTTGTATGTTTATTTAGCATCTTCATGCGCTTAGGGATATTTTGCAAAAAAGCCTTTTTTCCAAATGGCTATTCTGAAAGGGATCTCAAAAAATATTTACATCCCCTTTCTCTTGAAACATAAAAGGGTAGTGAACCAATTTTTTTGCTATTTTGGGAGCCATAGCAAAGCAGTATTCAGGCTGCTGGAATCTGAAAATCAGTGAGATCAGAAGAATTGGCCTCACTGAAAATGACATCCAATTGAACATTTTAGACTAGGAATATTATGGTTATAATAGTCCAGCAGAGAAATTAAATTGCAGATTTCACAGAATGCAGTTTGTAATAATATAGTATTACTGGAAAAATTAAATTTTAGGACAGGAAAAGTATGCTGAAAGTTTCACATTAAGAGTTATATTCCTGATGCCTTCCTGGCAACAAATATGAATAGGCTTGATAGGCTATTCTGGTACCTAATAAGATTTTTCAACTGTAGTGTCTTTGTGAAATTTTGAATACAGGGTTCAGTTATAAGAATCCCTCGAGGACAAGGGCATACAAGTCATAACAGTCTTTTTTTGTTGTTATGAGTTGGCATGGAATTTGTTGAAAGTCAGCCTGTTCCAGGAGTGAAGAAGTCCTTTTGCAGTTTGTTTTGGATAGGCTATATAGAAATTCTTCATTTCAGAAGAGTAGTGGTACCTGTATACAGGGTGATCTGAATTCTAGGTAGATCAACGAAGAAATTGTTTTTGAAAATGGAGAAAGCATTTGTCCCAAGAATGAATCTTGTGGAATACAAGCTTTATGCACCATACATCAGATATGGCTTATCCAACAATCACTTGCAAAGTTCTTCCATTATAGTAAGCCATGAGCCATTTGGCTTAATGCTTCACAAAGACAATCCTTTTAAGCTTGCTTAGCAACAGACAATGATCAGTCTTTTACCTTGCAAATGGGTGAACACAGTGTCTGTTATTCAACTTTTTCCATTTGTGTATATATGTTATCAGTAACTTCATAGATAGTAGCAATAGTATTGAAACCACTTATATCTCTATACTGAGGGTGATGGAGATAACCATGATTTTATACACACACATATATATATATATATATATATATATATATATATATATATATATATATATATATATATATATCCCTAGATATACTTTCCAAAATATTTTTGATATGGCATAAGTTCAAAATAGGTCAGTGGTCTAAGCGGGAATGTGACATCTTTAGAATGAGAACAATATTAGCATACTTGAATGCTAGACGTAAAATGTTATTGGGTGGCTGGATGTAGATGAGAGGTTTTGGTGAGACTGGAATATGTAATTTTCTCTTGTGTACTGGTTTAAGCAAAACAGATACAATGTAAAAAATTGGGTCTACAGACAATTTTAATAAGTGAAAAGGCTGTAGAGCAAGTGGAATTAACATGGGGGCAGGAATATTGGGCTTACTAGCAATAAATAATGAAAGAAAAACAGAAAGAATGCAATATTAGCTCTGCAAAGGTAGATGTGACTGGAAAAGTCTCTAGTCTCATGCACAACATCCTTTCAAAATAGATTTAGCTAACTTCCTGTTTTTTTTTCATAGAGTAGAACACTTTTGCAGAGTTCGTCCATAAATATTCTTCACTTTCCTCTAAGCAAGAGCAAATTCTGATACGTTGCCTTCTCACTTGGGTTCTTGTTTTCCCCATACTTTTCTATAGATGAGGTTTGAGACTAGACATATCCACAGGTATCAGTTTCCTTTAAGCCTTCTTCTCTTAGATGGGAAAAGTTGGTCCTATACTGAAATTACTGAGTTCAACAGGATCTTGCAGACATAACTGATTTTTTTTCTTGAAAACAGGAGACCAGATCAAATGTCTGAATTCAAGATGGACGTCATTTTTCTTGCTTTGCGTGAATGATCTCTAAAAGATGTACATGATAACAGGCCTCGTTTTATGAATAACCACTAAGTGATCAAAGGACAATTATTACTTAATGAGTTGGGAGGACTGTTGTGAACACACTTATCTAAAATGGTAATCATCACCCCAAGGTTGTTGGTGCTGTGTCTTCCAGCTTTTCTTGGTTAGGAATCGCCACAGCGGAACTCCGGTCCGCAAATGATTGGTAGTTGATTTTTACGTGCCAAGTTGCCAGCCCTGATGCGCAACCTTCAACGAAGGTACACCCATTCACGCATGTCTCCATGCAGAAGACGCTTTAGCTGAGAATCGAACCGGACAGCATCTTACTGTGAGGCAACAACGCTACCGCAGCACCACCACCGCAGATAGACTCATCACCCCAAGGTAAAAACTAGAATTTGATCTAAGACTGTGTATTGTAGATTCCTTATCCAGCTAACGCAGCACCACCACTGCGGATAGAATCATCACCCCAAGGTAAAAACTAGAATTTGATCTAAGACTGTGTCTTGTAGATTCCTTGTCCAGCTAAGAAAGTTTGTAAATGAAGACAATTCTGTTGAAGTAGGACTTGTTAAGGTTCAGCCAGTCTAAACTGAGGTCTCCCAGGAATATGAAGCTGCCCCCAAGGAAATGCAGGAATGGGGTCATCAAGAGCTCATTGAATATGTTTGCTGATCTAATGGATGGAATGTATAATATGTCAATTAAAACTTGATATAGGTTGCTGCTATATGCAAAAGATGTGAATGGAAATTCAAGAAACATTGGAGAAAAGAATAACAGAATCATAGTTCAAAAAAGTTTAAGAAATAGCGCTTTATGGTACAATTGCTTAAAAGTACAAATATTCATTTTCCTGCTGATTGCACAGCAGAAGGAATGTCAGGCAGTGGTGGCCAAGAACAATATTCACTCATCTTGGCTGAAGTCCAGCTTGCCTTGTTATTTATTTAGGTTCATTTATACTATTTTTTAGTAAAAGCATAGGTAGATCTGGGTAATCCACTGTTCATTAGCTCATAAGCTGCAAAGTACTCACAGTTGCATGGATGGTCTGAGAAGGTCAACTAGTTATGTACTAATGAGTAGGTCATATCTATTTTCATAGGAATAATAGAATTATTCATTGTACAAAAATACGTTTTGCCATTTTTAATACCCTGCTTGTTAAGGCATGTAAAATATGTTTCATATATACAATTTATACAGTTACATACTGTGCACTGAAGAAGGTCACCCTACAGGGTTCCTCTCTGCAGAAATAATTTACATTACCGAGTCACATATATTTTGAATGTCCTCTTACATTCTATGGTTGTTGAAGATTCCCAAAAACATTTCATCCTGTGTTTAACAGAAGATACTTTGTGGCTTTTGCTAAGTGCATTTCTCATTGCAGCTCATTTTTATTTAGTAGCCAAGCATCTTAGTATGAGCAATATTAACTAGTACATCATACAATAAAACTGCAGTAATAAATAGTAGTGAGGTATCAGGCTAAACACATTCCAATGTAAACAATTTAAAGATAACCAAACACAGTTTACAAAATTAGAGCAGTCAGTAGTGTATGCCTTTACCAGCCATTGCAGGAATACCAAACAGGTTCTGTCCATCTCACAAATTCACAGCATGATTCACAGTTATTTTTGTTAAATGTTGCATTATTTCATGTAATATTGACAGGAAGGATAACAAATGTGCACTGAAGTTAGTCTTATTACCTACCAGTGAAAAGTGCAGTGTTTATGACTATTTCTTCAGGCATAAATGTGAATGCCTTCTGGTCAAAGATTAGACTCATTCTGTCAAAGTCGAGGTATTCATTTTAATTAAATCTGTATCTTTTCCTGTTAACTGCCAATTATTCTTGACTTGAGAAGGTAGTATTACAAAAGGGCTTGCTGTTTTTTGTTATGTCTTACTGTGGCATAAATCATGCAGTGCAGTGGTTCTTTACAGCAGCTGTCTAGTATATTTAGCCACTGTGACAATTTCAAACTGTTTAGTGATATATTTTATTGAAGCAGCTATCAGGAATCAGCTAGCAAGTCCAGGCTATCACAATAAATATTATAGTGTCATGTATACTGTATACAAGGAGCAAATGCTAACAAAACAACTCTCACTGTATTTGGCATACTGCCTTTTCACTATACCCCCCAAAAAAATATGCTTTCACTATAGTTAGCTTAACAGTGTTTTGCATGTGTTAACATACTGTTGTAAAATATCTTAAAAAATAAAATTAAAACATAATGAAAAAAAAGAACTAATAGTACTGCCTGGGATATTAATCTGCTCATCAAAACCTAACAAAATAAAAATAGTACAGAACCACTCTGTTCTTGTTACCCAAACAGCACTAGCATGGTTAAGAGACAGTGACAAAAACAGAGGCTATATTATTATTCAGAAATGTAAGAAAAGCAATTTGAAATACTCTAGGGCAAAATGGAAGGCAGATGAGGCTCATGGTAAAGGCTGATGGTCTGTAGCCCCCCCCCCCCACCAGCTAAAAGGAAAAAATGCCAACTATTATTTTTAAATTAGACATAATAGTTAACTTTTTGTTGTGTTCTGGGTCTAAGCTCCAAGGAGATCTGAAAGAAGCAAAACAAAAAAAAAAAAAAAAAAATCAGTTTATTACAAAACATCCCAGCATTAGCTTCCCAACTGTTAATTGCACTGCGTCTGACAAATCAGTGGGGAGTGCAACAAATGTGCGTGTGTGTGTGTGTGTGTGTGTGTGTGTGTGTGTATGTATGTGTGTGTGTGTGTGTGTGTGTGTGTGTGTGTGTGTGTGTGTATATATATATATATATATATATATATATATATATATATACACACACACACACACACACACACACACACACACACACACACACGCACACGCACACGCACACGCACACGCACACACATATATATATATATATATATATATATATATATATATATATATATATATGTATGCGTTTGAATGCAACAAGTGTATGTTTTCTTGGGGGACATATAAGTTCTCAAATGTGTGGTTTGGCAAATCACTATGGGTTGCAGCATACCTGCAGAATGACTAGATTTTTGCCTCATGTTTCCGGTCTGATCTCCATGAAATTTGTGTTTTTCTACCAAATTATTGAAAATGGAAATATTTCAATATTGACAGACATTTCAGATTCAGACTTCACGTTCTTCAGAAAATGTATGCCAACGCTAAACCTGCTATCAGCTTGAGCACATAAGCTCTCAATTGTCCCTGATTTTGCATTATAATTTTTTTAACGCATACCTCTCAACTGTACCTAATTTTGAGGAACATTCCCCACTGGAGGTGTTAAAAAGTTCATGTTCCTAGAAGTTCCACACTGAAAATGTCTGTCACATATTTAGTGTTAGCAAAATGTTAACTGATAGCACTAATAAATAGAACTGAATCATAATATTTCATTAAAAGATCTATTCTATAAGTACAAATATCACATTTAGCCATCCTTTGAGCTTCCTAGTTTAAGTTGGAAGTAAGCCATTACTAAATGTTCTACATTTTGCCCATTTCTTCCACATTGTGAGAAGCAGTGTTATTGATTTTGGAGATGGACGGTTGAAAGCTATGTTTTAATGTATGGTCTGGCATATCAGTGAATTTTGCATTGCAGTCACAAAATAACATAAGACATTTGAGATTCAGACTTAAGCAACTTCTGACCAAATCATGCTATTGCAAAGCCTGTTATTCTAATAATTTTTTAAGTGTATAAAGGTCATATCTGTCCCTGACTTAATCATTGTTTCTCCTCACTGCTTTTTTAAATTTTTACTTGATTCTTGTAAGATGTTGATACTCTATCCTGACAGTAGGGAGATGAGAAGATAAATTCTTGCATGGCAATTGTTTATATATTAATTTGTTCATTTGATCACAAGGAAACATCTGAGGTAAGCAGTTAAAGTAATACACTTTAGTGCAATTTATGTTCAAATATGTGAGTGTGTAGGAATGGGTGACACAGATAGTCTTAAATGTTTGCATTTTGATGGTGTTGACTGTCTCTGATTTTGCAGATGCTGCAAAGCCTTTTATTCCAGGAAGTTTAAGTGTAGAGAAGCAAAAGCTGCTCCTGAATTTGGTCTTTTGTCCACCATTACTTTAGGTTTCTCTTAGAGTGTTGAGATAAAAGGATTAGACATATGGGGAGGTTGCACACTATTCTGACAACAGTGAGAAGAATTTATGTGTGTCAGTTTTTATATATTTATTCATTCAGTTGACACAGCCAAATTCATGAGACATACAGTCTCACTCCTACAAGTGGAAGACCTGTGTGTGCGTGTGTGTGTGTGTGTGTGTGTGTGTGTGTGTGTGTGTGTGTGTGCGCGCGCGCACACAGAAGGTTAAAATAAATTACTTCCATATAAGCAGACATCATTTTAGCTTTGCAGAAGTAGCATGCATTTGTCTGAAACCAGCTAATGGTGATTAGGGGACATTTTAGCAACTGGTTCATAATTTTGTCACTTTTAATCACAGTCAGACATAAGCACTGGACTCAATAAATGGCCGTCTGTGGTGGCCTGGTTAGTGTACATGTGATAGCAGCTGATCATTGGCAGAGTGCTGAAGAGAGTAATATTGCCATTAAACAGAATTTGATTCTCTGGTTGAGTTTGTGGCTGTGATACCCTCTGTGTGGAGGCTACAAATAATCCCTGTCTCTGTATGGGTTTTATTTATATGCTTTGGTTTCTTCTCTTAGGCCATAAGCTTATATGAAGTATGTCTCTGGCCATTTGCAATTTTTCTTTCATTCCATTCTAACACCAGAAGGGTACACAGAATGAAACTCTTTCTCTTTGGAGGGATTAGAAGGTAGATAATATTCACACAAAGGATTTATATATATTTACAGTTGTATTCTCAGATTATTGGGGATTCACTGTTTTGTTAGCTTTGAACTTTAACCTTGAGCCACAAGTTATTTTTCCTTGAAAGAAAAAAGTTGTGTCTGAACTTTTTTCCATAGTCGTGATTTTTTTTTTCACGCCATCATTAAGTCAAAATGTTGTAAAGAAAAGCTCTAAGATTCATCTCAGGGAGTTTTGATCCTTTTGACTTCTGGGTACCTGGCAACCCCTGTATCCCTGCCTTAATTCAGTTGGCATCCTCCAGACTTTGAGTTAAAATTTATTGGGGGAGATAAAAAGAAAGACAACATGTGAAAAAATAAGAATGATGTAATCTGGCTGAATGATGTAGGTCCAGAATGATAGGTGAACAGGGGAAGGGCACAGGGCAAATGCAAAGGGGAATAGCATACAATGGAGGCTATTGTTTAGGGTTCTATTTCACCTAAAGCTGAACTTGTTGATTACAGTCAGACATGTGAGATATTTACAGTCCCATAAAGTGGCAATAATGATTGGGCACCTACTGAGTTAGTCTTTGTGTGAAAATGAACGCATCTGTTGTTTAATCACAGATAATGGTCACTGACCTGCTATAATTGAGCCCCACCCATTTCTGTTAGTCCTACCCAATGAGCTGCTTCCTGCAGCCCCCCACCTGCTTGCTTTGGTATTACCAGCCACCACTGCTGGAAGATATTGTTATGACTGACAACTTGAGGGGAAAAAAGATGGTGGTGTGTTTGAATTTTAAATGATAACAATGAGCATGTTTGTCTGTGTTACATTTTATCTTCTGTGATGATGTGTGTGGAGTGAAATGGAATTAAAATGCTTATGATATAAATCTTCATTAAAAAACTATTAAAAAAATCTTGTATATACACAAGACATTGCACAGTCATATGTTGTTCCTCTACTGCAATTTCTCATATCAACTAGCCACCCATCAGCTATTTTGAATATATAGAAACAGATACTGTATTAGCAAAAACAGGCATCACTGACATCTCTAATGTTAATACTATTGTTTAGCAATTAACCAAGTAGTTAAGCAGAAAGTAGTATTTATGCTTTGCTCCAAAAGAACCAGCTCGACACAATGCATGCTCCACTTTATAAAATGTACAGCTATCGTTTGGTCGGCCACCTGTTTCTCTGATCAGAATTGGGTACAGCATGTGCATCAACATGTCAAGGCAAAAAGATTTCATCATAGTAATCGTTCCCATTTCTCTTCCCTGGTCCAGGTAAGATTTTTCATAAATGTCTATCTTTATGCTACTGATGCAGCCAAACAGTTAATTCCCCAAATGCTGCCTATTACCATGTGGAATAGGTTCTGAAATGTCTTTTGTTTGGGATGACATGTTAATTTTTTCTACATGTCTAAGTAAAGCCAGCATAGTTTCATAAACCATGTAAAGAAAAAAAATAAATAAATCGCACTTGGTTGACAGAGGAAGTATTCAAAAACATTTCATGTATAACATCACACAGTGGGGCACAGTAGCTAGCTGGTGGGAGCTGGGCATTTAGGTCATGTGGAAAGAAGAAAAAACACCACACCAATAAAGTATAGTATACATGACAGCTAATGACTACTCACCCATAATCCACTGTTAAAAATGAAAGATCATTTCCCTCTGGTAAAAAAACAGTGAAAGCAAACATCTTACAAACCCTGGCAATGATAACACACAAAATCTAATCATTTGGCATGTGCAAGGATAATGGTTTGCATGAAGTTCTGGTATACTTGAGTGTTAGATGTCAGTGGTGTACTCCTAATACTACAGAGGTCAGAAAATGTCATGCATAAAGACATGCCTCAGTAGAAAGATAAAAAATATAATTGACACAAATTCAAGAAGCGTCAAACTTATTTTGTCTGTGCTGCATTGTAAGGAAAACATTTTTAAACAAATTCAGCAAATATATTTGACCTACAAACACACACTTGATAACAGCTTAAATACCAAAATATATTTACGAGGTAATTGGGACACCTTGGGTGTGGTGTATATTGCAAAGTTTTCAACTTGTGCTGGTTTCTGTGTGAGAAAAACTGAGTGGCCACTCAAATTAGCACTATTAGGGTATTAGGACTAGGAATTCTGATAATGATCTTGTAAAACATCCATTAATATGTACTGTTTTTAAGAATTTTAAATGTGCCATATTAGAAAAGGTCGAAATTCATCCATGGAGGTGATTGGGAATCTAGAGTACAAGGAACAGCTTTGGTAATACTACCTCTCACTCCATTTGAGTGACAATCTATCAACAAAACCTGTGCTAAAACTATGTTCTGCTAAAACTGAATAAAAATAAAAAACGGAGGTAACAATAAATGAAGATGAGTAAAACTTTTATTAAAACTCAGTAAGCACTTTCACATGGATCCACTATGCCTCCTCAGACTGTTCTAAAAACTGATTCAACCTCTCTCTATTTAAAATGCTAAAAGCAACTCAAACAATTAATGCATTAGTCACCATAGTAACCAATCAAGCCAAGGAGCATCAGAAGCCTATGTAGAGACAATGCTTGCGAAACAATTAGTACGCTCATAGACACACTCATAAATGAAACATTTCAGTACTACCTAGAAGTAAAATGGTGAAGACTTCTATTAAATATGTGCAAAATTTATGCTATATTAACCAAAACTTTTTATCTCACTAAGGAGATGCATAAAAACTCCATTCATTCCAGGACAAAAAGTGCATATCATACCATATCTCGAGATCTCATTCACTGTAGCCATGGAAACTAACCATAAGCCTACCCTTAATGCAACAGTTTCCTATCCTTAAGAAAGGTTTTAGACTAACAGCATCATTCAGTCCCTTATCGGCATGCAACTGGATGATCCATGTCTGCTCTGCCATCTCCGTCAAGTTCTCCCACTGGCATAAACAACTTGCATCACTGTAAACCTAAACCAATGCTCACCTTCCACTTGCTGTGTATGTCTAGCCAAAGCACTTCTTACTCACTATATGCTAAACTCTGATTCTCTATGGAAATATTTATTACTATTTGCTATTATTTGTTATTCTTATTCCCATTTCTGAGGAGAATTTATTATAGCTATGTTGAGATGGTCATGTTGTGGTTTTATTAGATACATATTTATAGACAAAGTAGGAAATGTCACTGTTTCTCTTAGTTTTTAATATACATAGTTTATGTTTTCTTACACATATAAGGATGTGTGACTGTTCAGTCACTGTACTTATAATTTTTAATTCATACAATTGCTTTTATTCATTTATTTATGTATTGGATTTAAAAAAAAAAGTAGTTTATTACATGAATAATTGATGTGAAGAGCTAAGAGTATGACTTTTATAACTTTGGCACTGGTTTTAATTTTGAATAGTACTGGCTCTTAACCAACATGGATTTGTGTCATCTACTGATAACATAAAAGAAAGCGATGGAAGTTATTTGATATTCTGATGAAGTCCCAGGTCAGGGATGAAAACACAATCGTATATAGGAATAAACATTTTTTTGTACCTTTGATAGTGTGTGACCATTTTTTTCTACCTCCAGGGTGTTACTTCATATTTTAGTACCACACAACACCATACTAAGCTACACACACACACACACACACACACACACACACACACACACACACACACACAGACAAACACACACACACGCATGCACGCACAAGTGTATGCGCACGCACAAACGTGCACACACACATGCACACACACACGCACATGCGCACACACGCACACACACACACACACACACACACACACACACACACACACACACACACTTACAATCACTTGCATTACTGGGCAGGTCAATTATTTGCTTGAGATCAAGTGAATGAATAAATGTATAAATAATGGCCCAGAAATGTATCTCAGCTCACTGATGTCAGAGACACAAAGTACAATTCCTCTCTGCTTTCTCAAATTCTTAGATTAAGAATGAGAAACAAAGAACAAAATCAGGAACAGATTTTAAATCTTTATGTTATATACGTATAAAGTTGATGGAATAACAAAGTTTGCATTATAAAGCATTTTATGAATAATGCAAAATCTGAAACTGAAATGCCTATCATTATGTAGCATCCACAATCTGCAATAATGTGCTACACATTTTAGACAGAGCAGACCAATATACATCTCCTGTCCCATTACTTTGCTGTTTCACCACGGTCACCATAAAACACTGGTGAATCATTTTGGTGCACATCCTATTTTCTTCTATACTCCGATGATAATCACAGAGATTTGAATTTAATTTATAACATTTATGAAAACATTTACAGCACAAACACTAACATTTAATGAAAACAGCAAAACATTCTCACATTCAAAACATACACCATGGTCAACAGTAAACTTCTGTTGAAACTTACATTTATTAAAAATGCATCTGCCAATCTATTAAACTGCAACATATGTGAGGGATTTCATATTCAAGTATCATATAGCAAAGCACTAATCAAGGTCCATCTGTAGGGTGCAGGAATTCAAAAGACAATCATGTAATGAATATGGCAATAGCTTGCTACAGCCTACAGGGCACACTGTCTTTTCAGATGCAGCCAAGGTGCACTATCTGGTGAAATGACTTGATCAGACTCACTACCTTTCAACTGCCCAGATTTCCACAGAATATCCAGATTTTTGCCACATATTTTTGGACTGTTCCTCATAAAATTTGTGATGTTTTCACTAATTCCCGAGGATTGAAGTCCATAAATAATGATACACATCGGAGTTTAAAACTTCTCTCAGAAAATGTTTGCTAATGCAAATCTTGTTATTCTAGCAACTCTCTAAGTTTATTAGAGCAAAATTTAAAAATCTGACTTTATTTTGGGCATTTGTCCACCATTATTTAGGCATAGTCCAAATTTGTTGTACTAAGAGGGTGAGAGGTATGAGGCTGGGGAAAAAAGATGCACTACAGGAAGCAGCTCATTCATAGCCCTAACTCATCCGCATTAAGTACCAATCTATCTTAGCCCAACACAATGCATTTCACACCCTTGTGTTTGTGCTCATTAATAGCCCTAACTCAACCTCATTAAGTACCAATCTATCTTAGCTGAACACAATGCATTTCACACCCTTGAGTTTGTGCTCAATCATAGCCCTAACTTATCCGCATTAAGTGCCAAACTATCTTAGCTGAATACAATGCATTTCACAGCCTTGTGTTTCCACTCATTCATAGCCCCAACTCATCCGCATTAAGTCCCAAACTATCTTAGCTGAACACAATGCATTTCACACCCTTGTGTTTGTGCTCATTAATAGCCCTAACTCAACCTCATTAAGTACCAAACTATCTTACCTGAACACAATTCATTTCACACCCTTGTGTTTGTGCTCAATCATAGCCCTAACTTATCCGCATTAAGTGCCAAACTATCTTAGCTGAATACAATGCATTTCACACCCTTGTGTTTGTGCTCATAAATAGCCCTAACTCAACTGCATTAAGGACAAAACTATCTTAGCCTTAAACAATGCATTTCACAGCCTTGTGTTTGTGCTCATAAATAGCCCTAACTCAACCGCATTAAGTACAAAAATATCTTTGCCTTACACAATGCATTTCACACCCTTGTGTTTGTGCTCAATCATAGCCCTAACTTATCCACATTAAGTGCCAAACTATCTTAGCTGAACACAATCCATTTCACACCCTTGTGTTTGTGCTCAATCATAGCTCTAACTTATCCACATTAAGTGCCAAACTATCTTAGCTGAACACAACGCATTTCATACCCTTGTGTTTGCGCTCATTAATAGCACTAACTCATCCGCATTAAGTACCAAACTATCTTATCCGAACACAATGCATTTCACACCCTTGTGTGTGTGTGCTCATTAATAGCCCTAAGTCATCCGCATTAAGTACCAAACTATCTTAGCCAAACACAATGCATTTCACACCCTAGTGTTTGTGCTCTTTAATAGACCTAACTCATCCGCATTAAGTACCAACTTACTTTGCCAAACACAATGCATTTCACACCCTTTTGTTTGTGCTCATTAATAGCCCTAAGTCATCCGCATTAAGTACCAAACTATCTTAGCCAAACACAATGCATTTCACAACCTTGTAAATGTGCTCATTAATAGCCCTAACTTATCCGCATTAAATGCCAAACTATCTTAGCTGAACACAATGCATTTCATACCCTTGTGTTTGTGCTCATTAATAGCACTAACTCATCCGCATTAAGTACCAAACTATCTTATCCGAACACAATGCATTTCACACCCTTGTGTGTGTGTGCTCATTAATAGCCCTAAGTCATCCGCATTAAGTACCAAACTATCTTAGCCAAACACAATGCATTTCACAACCTTGTAAATGTGCTCATTAATAGCCCTAACTTATCCGCATTAAATGCCAAACTATCTTAGCTGAACACAATGCATTTCACACCCTTGTGTTTGCACTCATTAATAGCCCCAACTCATCCACATTAAGTACTAAAGTATCTTAGCTGAACACAATGCATTTCACACCCTTGTGTTTGTTCTCATTCATAGCCCTAACTTATCCGTATTAAGTGCCAAACTATCTTCGCTGAACTCAATGCATTTCACACCCTTATGTTCGTGCTAATTAATAACCCTAACTCATCTGCATTAAGTACCAAACTATCTTAGTCAAACACAATGCATATCACACCATTGTGTTTGTGCACATTAATAACCTTAACTCATCAGCATTAAATACCAAACTATCTTAGCCAAAAACATTGCATTTCACACCCCTGTATTGGTGCTCATTAATAGCCCTTACTCATCCGCTTTAAGTACCAAACTATCTTAGCTGAACACAATGCATTTCACACCCTTGTGTTTGCCCTCATTCATAGCCCCAACTCATCTGCATTAAGTACAAACTATCTTAGCCGAACATAATGCATTTCACACCCTTGTGTTTGTACTCATTCATAGCCGTAACTCATCTGCATTAAGTACCGAACTTTCTTAGCTGAACACAATGCATTTCACACCCTTGTGTTTGCACTCATTCATAGACCCAACTCATCCCCATTAAGTACCAAACTGTCTTAGCTTAACACAATGCATTTCACACCCTTGTATTTGTGCTCATTAATAGCTCTAACTCATCCCCATTAAGTACCATACTATCTCAGCCTAACACAATGCATTTCACACCCTTGTGTTTGCACTCATTCATAGCCCCAACTCATCTGCATTAAGTACCAAACTATCTTAGCTGAACACAATGAATTTCACACCCTTGTGTTTGCCCTCATTCATAGCTTTACCTCATCTGCATTAAGTACCAAACTACCTTAGCCCAACACAATGCATTTCATACCCTTGTGTGTGTGCTCATTAATAGCCCCGACTCATCTGCATTAAGTACCAAACTATCTTAGCTGAACACAATGCATTTCACACCCTTGTGTTTGCCCTCATTCATAGCCCCAACCCATCTGCATTAAGTACAAACTATCTTAGCCGAACACAATGTATTTCACACCCTTGTGTGTGCTCATTAATAGCACTAACTCATCTGCATTAAGTACCAAACTATCTTAGCTGAACACAATGAATTTCACACCCTTGTGTTTGCCCTCATTCATAGCCCCAACTCATCCGCATTAAGTACCAAACTTTCTTAGCCAAACACAATGCATTTCACACCCCTGTGTTTGCACTCATTCATAGCCCCAACGCATCTGCATTAAGTACCAAACTATCTTAGCTGAACACAATGAATTTCACATCCTTGTGTTTGCACTCATTCATAGCCCCAACTCATCCGCATTAAGTACCAATGTATCTTAGCTGAACACAATGCATTTCACACCCTTGTTTTGTGTTCATTAATAGCTCTAACTCATCCGCATTAAGTACCAAACTATCTTAGCTGAATATAATGCATTTCACACCATTGGGTTTGTGCTCATTAAAAGCCCTAACTCAGATGCATTAAGTACCAAACTATCTTAGATGAACACAATGCATTTCATACACTTGTGTTTCTGCTCATTAATAGCCCTGAATCATCTGCATTCAGTACCAAACTATCTTAGCCAAACAGAAAGCATTTCACACCCTTGTGTTTGTGCTCATTAATATCCCCAACTCATCCGCAGTAAGTTCCAAACTATCTTAGCCAAACACAATGCATTTCACACCCTAGTGTTTGTGCTCTTTAATAGACCTAACTCATCCGCATTAAGTACCAACTTACTTTGCCAAACACAATGCATTTCACACCCTTTTGTTTGTGCTCATTAATAGCTCTAACTCATCAGCATTAAGTACCAAACTATCTTAGCCAAACACAATGCATTTCACACCCTTGTGTTTGTGCTCAGTAATAGCCCTAACTCATCCGCATTTAGTAACAAACAATCTTAGCCAAACACAATGCATTTCACACTCTTGTGTTTGTGCTCAGTAATAGCCCTAACTCATCCTCATTTAGTAACAAACAATCTTAGCCAAACACAATGCATTTCACACCCTTGTGTTTGTGCTCATTAATAGCCCCAACTCATCTGCATTAAGTACCAAACTATCTTAGCTGAAGACAATGCATTTCACACCCTTGTGTTTGCCCTGATTCATAGCCCCAACTCATCCGCATTAAGTACCAAACTTAATTAGCCGAACAAAATGCATTTCACACCCTCTTGTTTGCAAAAAACAAGTTAAATTAAAAATGTATTCATAGTTAATATTTTAATATTAAACTGCTAAATGTCATGATGTGCAGGTTATTCACAGACAAGTAAGCACACTGCCAACAGTCTAAAGAAGGAAACCAAGAATGCCATGTAATGAACGTGGCTTATAAGATGAAGCCTATAGTTACTGCAACAGATTTCTTACTTTACACCATAACTACTCTGGGATACAGAACACACACACACACATACACACACACACACACACACACACACACACACACACACACACACACACACACACACACACACACACACACATACACACACACACACACACATAAACATACATACACAGATGTGACTGTTAGTTACAGGGTCTTTTACAACTCCATTCATTCAGATGTTTGCTTGTGATAAAAGGAATAAACAAAGCGCATCCCATTGCAAACCTCAGTGTCCTCCTAACCTCTTATCTCAAAATCAAAGACAAAGATCCAACAATCACAAATAGATTTTAAATCTTTCTGTCATATACTTAGAAAGTTACATTATTAAGCATTTTCTGAAGAAAAAAGTCTGAAACTCACAGGCCTGCCATTTAGTGGCAATTTGCCAGAAAGCCACAAATTTTACAAGGGGCAGACCAAAGTAATTTTCATTTTCTTTGCTCAAGAATTCTGGGGAAAGAGAAAAATAATTGGGTTGGAGGAAAAGGGACAGATTTTACTACTATTTTTTATCTATTTCTTAGCCATGTAAACCCAGTGAAGAAAGCGTCCCTTGTCAGGTTGACTAAGATTACTGTCTCATTGAGTTGTTTACAGTCGGACCATAAGCAATAAGCAAATGGAGGTGAGAGGATTCAAATCCTGTATTTCTGACTACAGGAAGCAACTTGTTTGCAACTCAGGTCCTTTAGTAGTAGGCAAGTTAACCTTTTAAAAAGTTAAAAGAACTGTAGAAGGTGTTGAATTGACATACATTCTTTGAACAATGAAAATTATGACACTCTTCAAAAGCAAAAGTTAAGGGAGATCTGGCAACTGGTGAGGAGAATAAAGGTTTGATTCTCTACATAGTCATGTACACCGCTAAAATGTAGTAAATGACATTAATGCTATAATTCTCATTTCTCTACTGACATTTCAAGTTACACTTCCTGACTGGCTTAACAATGTTGAAAAATGCCATTCATGCTCCCCCGCCCTCAGTGCAATGGAAGGAATGAACTTGCTGAAAGAATTAGCTGTGCTTATATGTGCACAGCCTTGAGTGAGCTATTTTATTATTCTTGCTATTGGGGCATTCAGGGGTACAGGTTTTTAAAAGGGGGCTTGTGTCCCCTCAGCACCAACCATAGTTTGAAGAACTGACAGCAGTGCACCGTGTGCATGGCAGAGACAAGTACAATACACAAACACTGATAAATATGGAACATGTGGTCCACAACTATTGACTATGATAAAGATAACACAAACTGAAACTGTTCCACACCCAAGCCAGACCTTACAATGAACTAGCTGTCCATGCTGTGTATCAGATATTACATTACCCACCCATGCTAGTTGGATGGACAGGGCAGAACCATCATCATTTATACAGGTAGGACAAAGTGACAGAGTGGTGCAGTGGTTATTGTCACCTCACAACAAGAGATTCTCCAGTTAGATTCTTGGCTGAGGTGCCGTCTGTGCAGTGTCTGCATGTATCCCTGCATTTGGTGAATTTTCTCTGGGTGCTCCGGTTTCCTCCCACATTCCAAAAACATGCATCTGAAGTGTTTCTCTACAGGCCTCCTCTGAAAATAGGCTCTGTCCTAGCTGGACTTCCCCAGTAAATGAATGTTAAATAAATACATACATAAATAAATAAAATATGGGTACATTTGATAGGAGGGGGATTCTGTAGCCACTAAGGTGGGTAGCAGTTTGATGGAAGTCAGAGATTATGCCTTCTAGTCTCTCAATTACAAGGTGGAGCTATCATGTCAGGAAAATTGACAAAAGTGTAACACATGGCCCTGCAGCTTTACAGCTGGGTGCATTCTGTCTGAAGGATGGAACAGCACTTCAAGAGTGTGGATAGGATCCCTGAGATGGTTCCTATGTTGGGAATCCACAGATGGCTGACATGCACTGATACAAGAATAACCTTGGCTAGATATGGCATTTTTAAGGCCAACAAGAAATAAAGATGGTGGGGAACTGTGGCTAAACAGAGTAGCTAACTTGCTGAGTCATCAGAAAGACAGAGTCAAATGAATAGCATCAGATACAGCCACAACCATGTGAGTGGCCATGCCCAGCTGTGGTTGCTGCCATGACTAGCATCAGAGTGATGCTGTCTCCAGAACAGGTTTGAGCATTCACCGTGGATCTCAACCTGTACACAGCCATGGCTGATATATTCTCAGGAAGCATCCAGAACAGGTTTGAGCATTCACCGTGGATCTCAGCCTGTACACAGCCATGGCTGATATATTCTCAGGAAGCACAATGGAGGGGTTATGGCCAAGAGCAGCAAAAGGAGAAAGCTGTGTGACTGAAAAAAACTTTTATCAGACAGAAAATATAATCAAAATATTAAAATTTAGAGATAATGTGTTAGCTAATTTTATTCTTTAATAGTTAGAGAAAAAAATTAGCTTCAAGTTCTTCAAAAGCTGCAATTTTCGTATCAGAATTTAAACTGCTTGGTTAAGAGAGCAGACTTCAACACAAGCCATTCAATAAATGGTACTCAGGATTCCTCTATTAAAAAAGACATCCAGTCAATAATATCTAGTATATGCGATGTACCACTTAAATGGACAAACTGGTTACCAAAATAGAAAGTTTCAAAGAGAAGACCACAAAGAGAATGGAACATTTAGAAATTGTTATGAAACAGCAAAGTGCACAAATCAGCAGTATGGAAGGATCGTTAAATGATCATGAAGAGAGAATAACTGAAGATGTCTCAAAATGAATTTCTTTTAAAACAAAATAACTGAATCATAGATAACGTTGATGATTCAGAAAACAGACTAAGATGAAATAACATTAGAATTCATGGTATATACCCAAAAAGTATGAGGGAAACAATATAACACATTTCTTAACAGCCTGGCTAGATAAAACATTAAATCTACCTGAAATGTTATCTTTTAGAATCGAAAGGGCACCTAGATCCCTGAGAGCACATTTGAAGAAGGAAAACTCAACACCACATTCAGTTATAGCTAAGTTTATGTCTAGCTTAAAAAAGATCAAGTATAAAAACAGCACGGTCCAGCTTACCTATTAAAATAGGTGAACATTTAGTCAGATTTGTCAATGACTATTCCAGTAACGTAATGAGTAAAAGAAATCCTGTTTACCACTGATCAAGTAGCTTAAAAAGAACACTATTAAATCAACTTTGGTGTGTCATGCAAAGATCAAATTATTTCTTTCTGAAGGAACTAAAATATTTGACACACTGGAAGAGTCATTCACTTTTGTTAATAAGAGTAAAATACTTACTAACACAGAATAAATGGAGTGGAACAGTATATTTGTCAAGGCACAGCGTAAGATGAATTCCTGGAAAACAGCTTCTAAAATTAAAAAGTTTAAAAACAACTGACTTTTATTCTCTACCGTTTTAAGTAAAAGGTTTGTATTGGACTTTAAACTTCAACACATATATAAGTATGTATTTATATTTTAATCTAAAATATTTTTCATGATGAGGAATACAAATGGGAAAGACACTTTACTGACTGATGGATTGATTGATTGATTGATTGATTGATTGATTGACATCTGATTACTGGGAAAGTCCAAGTGTTTAGAAGTCCATTTTCAGTGGAGGCTATGGGTGAAAAACTCCAATTATTACAAAACATTTTAAGAAAAATAATTTTACAGTCTTCAAAAATAAAAACAAATCTACAGTTTAAACAATTATAACAAATTATACATAAAATACAAACATTGGTTAAGAATTGATACATGTTACGTGACAATCATTTAATCTTTAGATACTTTTTACATAGTTTGTAGAGAATAAAGGTAATTTAGTCTAATACAAACAGGAACTGCGGTATGAAGTGAGAGAAAATAGGCTTGTGGTATTTTTAAAGAGAACGTCCGAGAAGAGAATTTGATTGAAGTAAGGAAGTAAATGAAGGAGGCAGAATAAGGAGGCATAAGGAATGAAACGGTACTTGTTTACATTCAGAGATATAGTTTATTCTGATTTTGAGCAAGAACAGATCTAGGTTTTTGCAAGGAAGTCTGTCAGAGTGGTTTTGAAAGATGGGATGATTGGTATTAACCTGATAAATACAGGTAAGGAGTTACTGGACTTAGCAACCTTGTACGAGTACAGACAATGCCCAGCAGATTTGATAGGTTTGTAGGCAGGCAACAGTTTTTGGTCTTTGGATCATAATGACGGACTGAGAACATAGTTGTGTATAATGTGTTTTAGTGCTGGACAGGTAGATGGATGCTGGATAATTTTGTAGGTGGTAAGAAGCTGTGTTATATTTTAGTGGATGAGGCAGTTCTAACCCATTTGGGCATTTTAGTGCTATACAGTGGTGGGGTCTGAAAGGGGTATTTGCTGCAAATTTAGCAACTTTGTTATAGCAATGTTCAAGCTTTAATTTTTGTGAGGCCTGGAGGTTAGTAAGGATGGGAGTGCCATAAAAAAGTGTGGGGAGGAGATAAGTAGTGACAAGTGTAGTGTTAATTGTATCATTGAAAAAAAATATTTTGTCTCTGTAAAACATCCTTAGTTTTGATGAGTTTTTCTTCTGCAATTTTGCATATGCAGGTTGAATGTAAGCTTACAGGATCATAGGAGATTACTAGGCTATTGATCCGGAGGTCATTTTAAGCCTAGCTGTTTCATCCCAATGTGATAGCATGAAAGTGCTAGTCAATACCCAAGATTGCATTTAGTGATGACTACCCATATCCAGGAGGGTTGTGTGAGTTATCCCTGTTAAGACTTTATGGTGCCCTATCCACTCATCCAGGTTCCTTTTGAACAGTGTCAGAGTTTCTCTGTTTCACATGAGTTGGTAGCCTGTTCCACAGACCCATAATAATTTGCTAGGAGAAGTGTCTTTAATTGTTGTATTATCAAGAGAGAGGACTTTAAATTTTACTTTTTCATGAGAGAGGGATTTGGGGGAGAAAAGTAGTAGTTTTGTCCTTTTGGTTAATCATGTGTAGTGAGTTATGAAGCCATGTTTCCTTGGCTGTTAAAGCTTCCCAGGTAATATTTTTGAGGTGTACCATGTTGTCAGATGTGCAAATGACAGTGGACTCATCTGCATATTGTATTAGGATAGCATGTTGTATGGATATATAGAGGGTATTGGTGAAAATGTTAAAGAGGAGGGGACCAAGGATAGAGCCTTGTGGTATACCAGTGGTGACTGGGAGGTAAGAAGAGAGGATGGATTGCTATTTTACTGACTGACACATATTGGACAGGTAGCTTTTGAACCACAGAAGGGTGGGCTGGGAGAGGCCTAGTGAGGACATTTGAAATAGAAGTTTGTTGTGACAAACTGTGTCGAAGGCTTTAGACAAGTCAAGAAAAAAGGAAGAAACTAGTCTGTTCTTATGGCTAGCTTTATTGACAGTATCTATATATGTTAGAAGGGCAGTGCTAGTAGTATAGGAATAATGGAAGACATATTGTGTAGGTAGAAGTTCTTCCGGCAGGGAATAGTCTACCAATTGTTTTTGAATACATTTTATTTTGGCAAGGGAATATAAAATTTCAATAGGTCTAAAGTTGTTAATGTCTGTTTGCCTCCTTTGTGCAGAGGGATACTATGTGATTTTTTTCTAGAGAGAAGGTGATGTGGGAATCCTGGATTGACAGGATAGGCAATGCTATTGACTGCTATTTTTGGTACTCAATTGGGAGGTCATCAGCTGAAGTAGAGCATGGTTTAAGTTTGCTTAAGACTAGTTTTATATAGGATGTGGGCACAGGTTTGAAGGCAAAAGTGGATCTGATGATATGTGGCTGTTAGGCATAGTTGGGATTAGATGTTGAGGAATCCTTGGTTAGAGATGCTATACTATCTAAAAATAAGAGTTGAACTGTATTGCAGTATTGAGTGGTGAGTTATCGGGAGAAGGGTTTGGGTTACATTTTTTGGCAGGGATTTATTTATTTATTTATTTATTTTTACATTTGTTTACTGGGAAAGTCTGACTGGGCAGAACCCATTTTCAGTTGAGGCCCGGGGAGAAAAGCTCCACAAAGTGACAGTACATACAACATTGGTAACAATAACTACAGCATGACAAACAATATATACAACATAAGTTACAATAGATACAGCAAGTCTAGCAGTAGATACAACATCAGATATGGAACTTAACATAGTGATATTATTAACGTAGAATTATGAGTATTAATTTAAATTTGTAAATGGAAAATAATTCTAGATTTATCACACATTTAAGAATACAAAGAAAAGAAAATCATAATGCAGCTAAGATCACGGTCCAAGACAGAGGGTGAATAATTAATAGACTTATGATAACAGGAGATCAGCCAGGGGGGTTGCATGAGCAGAGCCAAGCATCCGTTAGATAATTTTTGATTTTTTTTTTTTAACTGGTGTGTGTTGTCAGTGGCTCTAATTTTATGGGGAGGGAGTTCCAGGTTTTTGAGATATAGGAAGAGTAAAAGGAGTCTTCTGCAGTGTTGTTAGATTTAGAGACTTGTAATAAAGATTTATTTGATAATTGTAGTGTTCGAGTATTAAACGTTGGAGAGCTGGAGCTTTTTCAAGGTTATAGAGTAATTTGTGGGCCATGATTAAATGGTTGAATGCAAAAATCTAAGATAGTTTAAGCCAGGAGAGTAAGAGGGCTAGACAGTAATGCGGCCTGTGTAATGATCCAGTAGCAAAAGTAGCTGTTTTGTTATAGCACGTGTTCAATTCATCTAAATCTGTTTTTTTTTTTTTAGGTTTATAAGGATGGGTGAAGCATATAACAGAGTTGCTAGTAGGTGGGTTCTGGCTATGGCACTCTTGAGGAGTCTGTTAAACATGTTTGGTTTCTGTAAAGGGTACCCATTTTTGTGGGCTTCAATTGTTTATGATATATGCAAGTAAAATCCTAGCTTATCATCTGCAATAACTCCTAATAGTTTGGGGGATGGTTCATGTGTAATTATTGTGTTGTTATTAGCTGTGATGTGGAACTGTGGGGGGAATCTAGTGGTCTAGTAGGTTGAAAATATTATATGTTTTGTTTTTGGGGATACAAATAAGTTGGACGTTAGCCATCCATGTTCTGTAAAGGCCTGTTGTGTTTTGTTCTGAAGTTGCTGCATGGTAGGGGGTGCATATATTAATGCTGAATCATTTGTATATCGGATAATGGTGAGAAGTGAGGTGGCTAATTTGAGGTTTTTAATGAAAGTACTGAAAAGAAGAGGGCCAACTACGGATCCCTATGGGACCCCAAGGGTAACAGGGAGAAGTTTGGAGATGTCACGTTGCCACTTAACGGCCTTATGATGACCTGTTAAGTAACTATGGAACCATAAGACACATGAAGGGTGTATGTACGTCTGATTGAGCAGTTAGTAGTTTGTTGTGGGAGACTGTGTCATAGGCTTTATATATATCCAACAAAACTGATGAGACTATGTTTCCCTCATTCCTGTATTGGTTTGTGGTGTTGGTAAAGCTAAGTAGAGCAGTGGTTGTACTATGCAATGGTCTAAATCCATGTTGGGAAATGGCAATCAAGTTATTGGATGTGTGATATCTCATAACTTGGGATGTATACATTTCTTCAGGGGTACTGAAAGCGAGGCAAGGATAGCTACGGGGCGATAATTAGTTCAGTTGATTTACCACCTTTATGTAGGGGGATAATACAAATTTTCCAGATGGTTGGGATGTAGTTTTCTAAAATCAACTGGTTAATCAGTATTGATATAAGATATAGTCTGAGCTGCAATTTCTAGGAACTTTGCTTATAAATTACCAGCTGCAGTTGTAGTTGGTTTAAAATGTTTTAGGAGTTTTTCTATGGTTTTAGTGGGGATGGGCTGAAATGAGAAGGGAGTATTATTATTATTATTGTTATTGTTGTTATTTAGATTGTTAGTTGTTTGTAGGTTATTTGGTTTATCTCTAGTTAATACAATAATGCTTCTGTAAAGTATTTGTTAAATTGTTCAGCGGTGGTTTCAGAGTTATTTGATAAGGTGGGGGAGGGGGTTGTGGATTGTCTGGGAATTGAGTATGTTTGTGATTCTAACCCTGAATTTTTGTTGGTTATTTTGATACTTAATTTGCATGTTAATATAATAATTATTTTTGTCTAGTTTGATGTGGTGTTTAACTTTGTTCCTGAGTTATTGATAAGTTATATGATCAGGTAGAGTTTTGCTAGTATTCCAGGAGATCCAGGCCTTGTCCCTTTCCTTAAGGAGGGTTTTTGTTTCAATAGTAAGCCACTGGCAGAATTTGCTTTCACATGAACTGTTCTAGGGGTTACCATACTGTTGAGTATATTGAGGAAATTATTATTGAAATTTTAACTGCTGCATCTAAGGGTAAAGTCTTCAGTGGCCTCCAGCTACAGTGTTTTAGAGTGTATATTAGTTTCTGTGGTTTAAAATGTTTTTTATTATTGATTTGATGATATACAGTGTGCTTAGTCAAGTTAATGTGTTGCCTGAGTAGGTAGACAGGTTTGTGATTACAGATATTGTTTGATAGACAGCATTTTAATAATGGGAGGGTTTGTTTGTTAGGGCCCAGTCAAGAATGGAGTGCTTGTTAGACTTTTTTTGTCTATTTTGGCAGGGAACTAGATAATTTGTGAGAAGCCATACAGATTAATGTGGTTACTAGGGTTATTTGAGTTACAGGTAAACCAGTCAGTATTGAGATCACCCATGATAATAGTTTCTAGGGTGATGTTATTATAGATACATTGAAAAACGTGTTCAATGGTGGAAATATGACTGCCTGGTAGGATGTAAATGGCTACTATAGTTACATGCTTGTTAGCATTAATTTGTAATTTGACAAGAAGTAGGTCAGTATTAGTAGGAGTAGACATTTGTAGATTTAGAGGTGTTACAGTTAGGCTGTTTTTGAAAAGTATAGCTACTTCACCTCCTCTTTTGGCATTTCTGTCTGCTTGAAGTGTATTATACACTGAAGGTATAATTTCTTTGTCTGAAATATGGGGTTTAAGCCAGGTCTTTGTTAGGATGGCTATTTCTGGGGAATAATGTGAGAGGGTAACCTGTAGTGCATGAACTTCATTAACCAGACTTCTAACATTTATGTTTAGAAACAATATGTTGTGAGGTATATTAAGTATACGTGGTGTTTGAAAATTGGATGAAGTAAGAATGTTGGGTCTAGGATTTGGGTGTATGTCACCACTTGTAAGCATTTTTGGCAATGTTTGCTATTGTTCTAATGTGACTACATATACATTTGTGGTATCTCAATGTGAAAATTTTTAAGTTATTTTGGGTAGGGGTTCATTAGCACTATGTTGGCCTAGGATGGTGATGTTGAACATGTCAAAATATATTTGAAAGTTTATTGATTGCTTTACTGTAGGAGAGTTAATAGTTGCCTTTTGGTTACTTTGGAGAAGGGCTGGGGGTAGTGGTATGATGTACACTGTGTGGATAAGGAGACATAGAGAAGTATTAAGATAGTTGGGCCAGCATGAAGATGTTTAGAAAATCTTTAAGATGTGGCATTTTTAATTGATTGAAGGAATCAATAAGTAGTAACAGTTTATTTGATAATGGAGGGAGTATTAGTGAAAGAGAAGAGCAGGATAATACAAAAGGAAGGTGGGGTAAGAAAAGAAGCAGAAAGTATTGTAACCATCATAGGGGGCAGTGCAGAATATCTAAAAGGCTGTAAGCTAGGAAGTTGTTTTTTTAATTAGCTGAGGTTGGAGATAGGATAATGGACAAGTTTGTGATGGTTTAGATTAGTAACTGGATGTGAGTAGGGGATGGATGATGAAGTAGGTGGGAGGCGGAGTTTATATTAATAACTGGATGTGAGTGGTGGCTACACCATGAAGTGGGTGGGAGGAGGGAAGTTAGAGATAAATGTAATTGATGTGGGGGTGGGTGGGAATGGGAGTGGGGTAGATGAGCAGAGTAGAGTCAGCCAGACCTGGACCCTCTGTGCAGTCATCTTCAAAAACAATCAGTGAGGTATTAAAACCAGTAAATAAGGAAAATGATATGTTACTTAAAAGTAGGGATTTGAAAATGAGTGGAATGCCTTTACCAGTGAAATGTAACTCAGATGGAGTGAGTAAGATGCAAGATTTCTTTAATGGATGTCCAAAATATTTAAGGTTTGTGTATGATATTATTCTGAAAATATTAAATTATATATTTTGTCTTCATTTATTTGCTTTTCAGTATGTTTGCAAAACATTCTGTAGTTTTCAAGATATTGAGTATTTTATATGTTTGCTATTCTTTCGATGCTTTTTATCTATCCTGCATTAATATTCTACTCTTTTTGGACAGGCAAATTGCATTATTTGTGTTTAGTCTTGTCCTTGTAGGAGGTGCAAGGCTATTTAGAATATTTAATAAATTGTAGTGAATTCATTTACAGCATCATCTAAAGGGAGGATTTTTAGGAAGTTCCCATTAAAGGATAATAGTGCAGTAATGAATATTTATGGGTTAAACTTGGAAAGACCACAATCCACGAGACCCTTGTCCAGAAGAACACAGCTGCAGTAAACCTGAATGCGTTTTTATTATTAAATAAAGCATTTTTCAGCAACAAGGCGTTCAGCTCTTGGAATTGATCATCAAGCATTACGCCTTACATACTGATCTGCTAATAGGGGAAATTAACAGTCTGGACAATGAGATAAAAGAGGACCTGGATTTTTTCAGGTATAAATTTGATTATAGTCGTATATTGTCTAGCATTGATGCACTATTATTAAAACTAAAGGCGAATAAAACCAAAAAGTTGTCAAGGGACAGGCTAGCCTGTCAAAATAACAGTGCATACCCCAGATTAGTGTTGCCTAATGGCACCTTGACTAATTCAGTAAGCAATGTTCGGATGGTTGAAGTTGATGACGACAATGGGGGTGTAGCGGATACTATAGAAGAGAACAACGAGGGTGAAGCTGCCATTGGCCCTAGACATAGTAATAGGATCAAAGGTTTTTCCAGGGACAATGGAGGGTCTAGTAATGCCTACTCTAATCAAGGACATAACAAAAATGTCGATAACAGCAATTTTTTAGGCCAACGCAACAACAAGCCTTATATGAACAGGAGGAAGAATCGGAACAACTAGATTTTAATTTGAGTGCACATGTGCCTCTTGAACCTAGCCCACTGAATCTACCTTCTTTGACTATCTCCCCAGTGATCCTTACTAACAGGAAGGGGGATTTTAAGATCTATAATTTTTCTGATATCACATTGGATGATGAGTTGATTGAACTGTTGGCTTTTGGTAACACCTTCGTCCCTAGTAGATTAGGGAACATTTCTAAGGAAATTATAGAACTTAAATGTTTTGTAAGGAAGTTAAATTTAAAGTTAATGTTCAATCAACATCATGATGCAGTTGGACAAGGTAATAACGGTGGTGATATTAATCTGACATCGCTAAAATTACCTAGTGTGTTTAATCCTCCATTGCATGCTCTCCTGCAATTGTTTGAGAGCATATGTGAAGTGGATTTCAGACACCTCTTTAGCAATGCACAAGAGCTTGCAAATAGTGGTGATTTTAACATCACTAAGGAACAACTTTCCTTGTTGGATGATTTTTGCCGTTTACCTGTACGGCTTATTAAACCAGACAAAGGGGGTGGCCTTGTGTTATTTGATGACCTCATGTACAATGAAAAAATGTTTAGTGTATTGAATTCCACTGCTTACACTAAGTCTTCGAAGAGTGAAGTTAATGGAGAGTATCATAGGATTAGGGGTTACTTTCGTGACTTGCTTCTTGAAAGGAAAATTGACATTGATATGTTCAATTATATTGACATCACCTTACCAAAAATTCCTGTCATGTTTGGAATCCCTAAGATTCATAAGGACATCAATAATCCTCCTATGAGGGCCTTGATTGACGGGAGGTCATCTATCACTTACCCTTGTTCTAAACTCATTAACAACATTTTGGTTAAATATATTAAATCTATCCCTAGTATTTGTAAGGATTCCTGGTCCTTTTTGGGCAGCATCAATGGTATACCGTTTGACGTTGAGAACAATTTCTTAACCATTGATGTGGTAGACCTATATACCTCCATTCCACACCAGGAGGCTATAGAGTGGATAGGCCTATCACTTAAGGACTTTGGGGCTTCTAGGTTGGAAGTGGATTTGGTCACTGAATTATTGGACATTGTCCTTTCTTCCAACTATTTCACCTTTAATGGTGAATTCTTCCTTCAGAAACGAGGTGTCGCGATGGGCTCACCCTGCGGGGCGAGCGTTGCCAATTATTTCATGGGCTACTGGGAGGCCAATTTTCTACATAAGATATCTGGCTTGATGAGTCCAGTGAAATATTATACCAGGTTCCTTGACGATATCTTTATATTATTTAGGGGCTCTAGGTCTGATGCTGAAGCTTTTGTGGATGTTCTGAACTCAACAACAGAGTTTTTAAAATTCACATTCAATTTCTCATCATCCGAGATAGATTACCTGGATGTTAAGTTAGTGAAGGACGTTGGAAGTAACATTCTAACGTCAACAGTTTTTAGGAAACCTACGTACTGCAATTCTTTCCTGCACTTTTCCAGTTTCCATCCTTACCAACAGAAACGTTCCATAGTAAAGGGACAGTTGGTAAGGGCAGGGAGAATGTGCAGTACTATGAGTGACTTTAGAAAAGAATGTGAATTGTTGAGAGAACTGTTTATAAATCGAGGGTATCCTGACTCATTACTGTCTGACCTGATTCAAGAAGTCGACAGTAAAAGGACTAATGGCTTTTATAAACCTTTACTAGCCCAATCAGTTTCCATCTCTATTGACCCTACTGATGTCGGGGGAGTCAATGTTTTGAATATCAGCACTAGTTTAACAGTGGAAACATCTTTACCAGGAGAAGAATGTGATTTTTCCTTGAGTTTTATTACTACTTTTAGTAAGAACTCTACAGGTATTTTATCCATAATACGTAAAAACTGGCACTTCATAGCCACTAACACCTTTTTAGCGGAAAAGCTTGGTAGTGAACCTAGATTTGTTTTCAAAAGGGCTAGTAACCTTAAGGAATTGTTACAAAGGGACATGTCCCAATATACCTTTAACAAACAGAAAGGAATGTATCCTTGTGGTTTTTGCAAATTTTGCAATAAGGTTAAATCAGGTGAAATGTTTACTGTTAGGGGTAAAAAATACTCTATCCGCTTTCCATTGAACTGTGAGAGTAAATCCATCATTTATATAGCCATGTGTGATTGTTGTCACGCCTTCTACATCGGCAAAACGGACAGTAGGGTCTGTGACCGGGTATATGAACACATGTATGCTATTAAGAATAGGAAGAGCGATAATGCACTGGCCAAGCATATTGATCTTTACCCGGGTCATAGCTTTCACTTTATGGCTATAGATCATGTGCCATTGAAAATCAGGGGGGGTCCATTCTCACTCATATTGGAGAATCGTGAATTAGAATGGCAGCTGCGTCTAGACGCTTTTCGGCACCCTGGGCTTAACATTAATTGTAATATTACTCCTGTGCTGAAACTAAGGAGCTATTTAAGATAGGCACACTGTGGTAATCTTTGTAAACTGTAATGAATTGGGGTAAACTATGTTTGTATTTACACCAAAACATTTCCTGCTGCATTGTACAAACTGTATTGTTTTGAATTTTCATATGTATTAATTTAAGAGAGGGTTGTTTTCCCATTGGGAGTTTCATCATTGTATCACAGGTTTTAGAAGAATATATATATTTTTTAGTTAAGTTTTACAAAAAATTGTTTACTTTTAACGTTATGTGTGCATATGCATGGTTTTTAAATTATGGCATACGTCAATGTTTTGTATTATTCTGTTTTCAGGAAGTTGACAATATGTCATTTCCAGATTTTTGAATATTTCTTGGGGTTGTTTCCCCTGTTGTTACATTCCTCTGATGAAGCCATAACATAGTTGTCGTGAAAACGCTTTATTTAATAATAAAAACGTGTTCAGGTTTACTGCAGCTGTGTTCTTCTGGACAAGGGTCTCGTGGATTGTGGTTTTTACTGGTTTTATTTCTTCTTTTTCTTGGTTTTTAAACTTGGAAAGGTTATGTGATGTTATATAAATATGCTGTTTAACTGTATGTGTGAGATGCCTGGTCATCTAGATTAGCAATGATTGCAGAGAGAGTCTGACATTGTAACTGCTGGTGTACTTGCTAGGATCTGATACTAGGTTCCAGTCTAATAGAGAATTTGATGTCTTGCTGTATTGTAGGTTGCTATTAATTAGTTGTGTGAAATAATATAAGTTCACACTAGCTGTAGCGGAGAGTTTAAATCCCACCAACTGACATTCATAGGAGGTGTACTGATAAAAAAAATCACAGTAATACAGAGTATATATATATATATATATATATATAATATATATATATATATATATATATATATATATATATATATATACATGTATTTATTTATTACACAGCTGTACTGAGCCAATTATC
This sequence comes from Protopterus annectens, assembly GCF_019279795.1. NCBI lineage: Eukaryota > Metazoa > Chordata > Ceratodontiformes > Protopteridae > Protopterus > Protopterus annectens. The sequence goes on from NC_056748.1 coordinate 208,058,139, forward strand.
AGAATGTGGCACTACACTGATAAGCATATTATAAAACCACCACTTAGTAAACATTTATGGGATTAACCAGTACATCATATATATATATATATATATATATATATATATATATATATATATATATATATATATATATACACACACACTAGAACACCAACAACTCACATTACATACATGTGTTAAAGGGAAACATGCTCAGTATACAGTAAACTTATCCAATCTGAATGGCATTGTTAGAAATATAACATATTACCAAGGTATTTTCACTATTCTACACAGTCTTAGAACAACTAGAAATGTAATAATTTATAAGAAAATAGTGACAGAGTGTAACAGGTGATAACACTGAGGGGATATTTAGCAATATATTATACTACAGTGATCATCCCACCTTCAGGTCAAATTATAGCTGATAGCTATCAGTTTCTAGCCAGTACAAAACAATTAACAAAGAATCTACTTGTCAAGAAAAAGGGGACGGTGTCAAACTTTGTAAGCAGTCCTTAGAGTGCACAGGCTATTTCAGAGAGACTTTCAGTCACAGTGCAGGCATATATTTGACTGATTAAAGTTAATACACAGCAAAGTTCTTCATGTTAAACGTGCTTACATTATACAATGGCAAAATTCTCAGTAAAGAGGAGGCATCCACTTTTGCTAACAGTAAAATCCCTAATAATACAGAATAAATGGAATGGAACAGTATATCCATCAAGAGACAGACTAAGCTGAATTCCTGTAAAACTCCTTCAAAAATTAAATGGCTTAAAAACAACTGACTTTTTTCTGTGGTTGCATGAAGTTTATTTTCTGAAACAATAGATTTACCCTTTAAGTAAAAGGTTTGCATATAACTTTAAGCTTCAAAACATATGCAAGTAGGTCTGCTCTATTATATATCATTCCAGGTCTACCTGAAAACACCGAACACTGACAACGCCGACAACGAGATACCGACACCGGAAGATCGACAATGGAGATGACCGACGATTGAAAATCCCGATGCTGAGAACACTGACATGTTAAGGTAAGTGTGAGATAGTGATGGACATTAGGGTCAGGGTGCAGGTAAGGTAAGTGTGTGATAGTGACAGACTTTAAGGTTAGGGGCGGGTTAAGTGGGTTAGGGTGCAGTAAGGTAAGTGTGCGATAGTGACAGACTTTAGGGTTAGGGGTGGGTTACGTAAGTTAGGGTTAGGGCACGAGTTAGGTGAGTGTGCGATAGTGACGGACTTTAGGGTTAGGGTTTGGGTTAAGGTCAGTGCATAGATAGTTGTGTATGTAAGGTTTAGTGTAGGTTTGTAAGGTTTTTGGTGTGCTTCTGTGGTGTGTCTGTTTTACGGAAAAGGTATTTGTTTTGTTTTCTTGATTGTCAGGATTGTGGTTTGCTGGGCATGTGAAGTTTCGTGTTTTTGAACTTTTGGTTTTGTGGTGTTGGTTATCTCATTGTCGGTGTTTTTGCATGTCGGTGTTTTCAGGTAGATCCATCATCCCACATACCCTGTTCGTAGTCCAAAACTTCTCCTCCTCATCATCTGTTCTCCCTCAATATGTCTACAGTGTTGGGTCCACCTTTTGGGTCCATATCAACCCTATGCCTTTATTGTTTGGCTGTTTACATAAGACCTTCATTTTTCTAAAACTTTTGTAAAATTATAACATTATTGTGCAAAATTCCCATTATATCAACATGTCCAACAAAGAATAAAAGCCATAATTAGCAAGAAAGTACAGTATTAAAACCTAATTCCATAAATCCTTCATAAAAGACATATATGCATGTATAAATTATGTGCAATTTTCTATTTTACACATTGCCCATTGCCTCTCTTTCCAATGTACACTAGTGTTTGTACATAGCCCACAAACCCCTCTGCAATCGGTATATCAATTCAACCAGTGCTGAAAAATCAGCCTCTATTTTCCACTCTCTTTCAGGTATACCTCTCTTTCTTTTTCTGGAGAGTATTGTCCAGAGTACAAAGTAGTGAAGCAGTCTCATGGCTAAGTCAAGTCCACTAACTGGTATGCTAACAGCAGTCAATTTTTGTATCAGATTCTGCTTTCCTGTCCTCTCTCCTTGTTGTTTATTATGTCTACTATGCCATTGTCTCATGATCTGTTCTATATCTCTGCTGTTTACTATTATTTCTGCTTTATTTTTATCCAGAGATGTGTTTTTTACTGTTGCGTTTGGTTGAGTTTCTGGCAGTGTCTTTCAATTGCCAGTGTTTGTTACCTTATGCATCTCAGTATTAATATTGTTTCTAAATAATTGTTCTGGTGTGTCTATATTTTATGTTGAATTCAGTATATTTTGTATTTTCTCTTGAATATTTCTTGTCTTATTATCTTTGCATCTTTGTCTTGCATAACCCATTTTCTCACTTGCTTGGCATAGCTTGCATCCTTCATTCTTCTCAACTGATTTGCTTCCCATGCCATTTTTTTGTATACAGTAATATGTTCAAAACCCCTCAATGAGCTTTTATCTCTTTTTTCTTCTCCTCTCGTTTGTAAAACTACCATGTATCTGCAAGATCTGTGTATTTCCTCACTTTGTCACATGCTGTTACCATTATTATAACTGGGAAATGACCTGGGTTGGGAAGTCTTGTTCAGCTAAATTCCTCTGCAAAAAGACTCTTTGTGTTTTCTGTTGTATTGGATAATACAGTCCCTTGTGGGGAAGGAGTTGAGAACCATAAGCACTTGCCTAGGATTATACAATTCTGATTTCCTCCTTCTGACTCTTTTTATTTTGAAAACAAACTTAGATAGAAGTTTCAGTCCCTCTGTGATCACATTTTTATAAAATTCTAGTAATTAATGAGTAGTCACCCTTTCAGGTACACCAATAATTTTCATATTTCACCTGCTTCTGTTTTCTAAATCATTCACATTTACCTGAAATATATTTTGTACTATTGCTCTTGTCATCTACCTGATTTTTCAGTTATCTTTTTCATTTGTTTGTTCTCCTCTGAAGAAGCAACAATCTGCCCTTGGATGCTGGTAGGTTATCTCCAAGTATGCAGCACAGTAGAAAGGCAGGTATCCATGTCCTCCAATATCACAGAAAATACTCAATAAGCAGTATCAGTTTTTCATCTGAATTAATTTCCATAATTTGAGCAAACTATGTATTTTCTGTTTCTGTTGATGTTCCTACCATCTCACCTATGAGTTATGCTGGCTGATTACTCAGTTTCTAGTGGAGAGAGAAACTGAGCTAAGCATCCATTTATTGTCATTCATAGCCATGACTCCATCAAGTTTTATTTTCTAAACATTTCCTATAAGTTAGAAAATAAAAAAATGCAAGGTCTGCTAATCTAAATCTTACAATGGCCCCTACACTTACAAAATAAGAACTCATGTCTCCAATGTATGCAGATCTACATCACCTTTGAAAATAAGAACTCATGTCTCCAATGTATGCAGATCTACATCACCTTTGAAATTGTGTAATGTATATATTACTATTTTAGCATCACAACACCAACTACAGTCAGCCATCTGACAGAAATAAGCCAACACTTTTAAACAGCAGTGAAAGAAATATTTAATATGTCACTAATTTAAACGCCTGTCTATATATAGATATATAGATGTCAGAAAACTGAAGTTTCAGGAAGTCAAACTTCATATGGTCGAGATAATTTCTGAAATGTCGAACAAGACAACAGAAACAAATATCTACATTTTTGTAAGGGAGCAAGCCCCCTGCATCCCCCCTGCATATTACATATGCCAACTCTGAGATTGCAGTACAGTAGGGAAAAGGGTAAATTCACCAATCCCCTCTGTACCATGATCTTCATACAAAAGCTTCAAAGTTTTGGAAAGTTGATTGTATGAAGTTCGACTTTCTGAAACTTCGATCTTCTGAAAGGGACCCTTATATTTATAAATATATATATATATATATATATATATATATATATATATATATATGTATGACACACACAAAACAAAACAACGTCAACCATCAAAAACTGTATCTCATATGTTTTCCAAGGCAGCTCAGAGTTCATATCTACATCTTTCATTCCCTAGGGTGCTACCTTGGAGAGAAAAAAATCACCATTATGTCCTGCTCTTAAATGCTTTTTCTGAGCTGCTAGCCAAGAAAGAAAACAGTGGGAAGTGATTTTAGTCCATATTCAGATGAACTCTGCTGGACAGCTGCACTGTCATTAAGACTGTTAAATGTTCCTTTTGATTTCCATCAAAAACTTTGCTGGTCAACCCATATGTGGAAGCATTATTGTAATAAGAACTTTGAGACCAAATTGAATGCAAGCTTAAATATTTACAAACTGTTTCATTAATTGCATGACTTCTGTTAATGAGTTGACGAATAACTTCTATTCCATGTTCATTCACATGTATTTGCAGAGTATTATTTTATCTTAATGTCAGTTAATGTTAGTTGAACTGTAAGTGTTCCCTTTAGATGTAGAAATTATGGAAATGTGCACTGGTGAAATTAGATGTCTTGTGTTACTGGCTTTAAAAATTGCTTAGCTTTGTTGTGTGTCTTTTGACATAAGGGTGTATAATGTCTCATTGACTTCAGCAGCAAAAACAGGTACTGCCTGAATTTTTTAGCATTCTAGGAACATGATCTGCTGAGTTTTTGCCTACAGGCAAACACAGTAAATGCTATTCAGAAACTGAAAGTCACTAACTTTCAGAAAAGTCTACCTGTGATTAAAATGAATCCTAAAGGCATTTAAACGTTTAATTGGCCATTAATACAAAAACAGGCAATGGCATATCATCCATTATGTAAGTCTGCTAGAACAAATGTCAGACAAAGTCAATAATCGTAACACCTTAAGGAAAGGCTACAGTTAGAATGATACAGTAAAATGCACTATAAACTTTTTTAGAAAATAATTTTTAACATAAGTTGTTAGCTGTGACATGCTTGGCCTATCAAGATTTATTTTGCCAGATTTCTACTAATTAACTTGCAGACCAGCCACTCAATAACACGGCATACACACATTCACACACACCTGTTTCAGGTTACAAAAATTCACATTGTGTCATATATGACAATTTGTCCCGATTGTTTGGGCTCTAATTCTTATACTAGCTTTTTCTAAAGGTTTGTTTTTCTCAACATTTTATTTTAGCTTTTTAGCATGAATTCTGATTTCCTGCTGTCTATCCAAATGCCCTCATCATTATCATCTGTCATCAACCCCCATTTCTGATTTTCTATATGGAGCTGGGTTGTTGTGTCAATTCAGCAGCAAAAATGACTCAAATAATCCAAACAGCATAAGTTTAATAGCAAAGCTTTTGAGATAACTCTTCCTTGATGCTTACAATGCTCAACTAATATCATCTTTATGTACACACGCATAAAATCAATTGTCTAATCAACTAACAAAGCACAGCAATAAATTAGTTATTAAACCACTCAAATTGAGATACTTATTTTAAAGGCATAATGACCTTTTTCTTTAAAACTGTTTTAATGCTTACTATTTAATTCAACTCAGGACAGGCATCAGCATGGAAATAGTTAATCCACTTATATGCTACACATTCAGTATCCCAAACTACACCCCCCAGGCTTTTTATGTAATACTCCAATAACTCTAAATTTAAAGCTATGTATTTCCTGGTTATTCATCATATTTTTTGCTAAGGCTTTTTTTTTCTAGTTTCCTGTGTATATCTGAAAGATGTTCAGCCACAGATCCTTTCAACATCTTGTTAGTTTTGCCCACATAAAATGAGGAGCATTTCTCACAGTAGCTAAATATACCATATTCTTAGTTTTACATGTAACAAAACTACTAAAGTAAAACATTTTCTTTGTAATGGGATGTTCAAATTCATTTTGCTGATCAATAAACTTACAAAACTGACAGGCATAACATGGAACCATGCTCCTTTTAATATCAAAATCCTTTGAACAAAGCTGTTGCCCTATGTTTCTGCCTTTTTTATAAATAAAGGCTGACTGGTCACTATAATTCCCCTCACAGTATCAGAGGAGCACAGAATAGACCAATTCTGTTTAATTATCTTTTTTAATACCATTAGTAAGTATATTAAACGTCCAAGAATACCTTAGCCTATGCTGAGAGTTCTTCAGTGCAGTTGTTTGTTCTGAATCAGCTTCAGACCTAGAAAAATAAGGTTCAGCTACACTGCGTCTGTCTCCCATAACTTTTACATTAAAATTAAGAATTTTATCATCATATCCTCTATCTTGAAATTCACTATACATTTCATTAATGTGAGTTATATAATCATTATTATCTATATTTAGTTTGCTGGCTCTTAAAAATTGGCTGCACACTATACCAGTGTATATATATATATATATATATATATATATATATATATATATATATATATATATATATATATATATATATATATATATATATATATATATATATATACACATATATATATATATATATATATATATATATATATATATATATATATATATATATATATATATATATATATATATATATATATATATATATATATATATATATATATATATAGATATGTATATATGGGTTCACTTTATAACATTTCAGTATTTCGATGTTATAAAGTGAACCCATATATATATATATATATATATATATATATAGTGCATACTCTAAGTATTTGGATGTCTGAACATCATTCCTAAAGATCTTAGTTCCTAACTCACCAATTTGCACATATATATTGATAGCCAGAAAATTAATACTATTTTTAGAAAGTGCAGGTTTAAAACTTAAATAGTAGTAGAGTTCAGAAAATTAAAAAAACTCATATAAATGTACCTGAATTACCATACTATAACTCCCCCCCTCTCTCTCTCTCTCTCTCTCTCTCTCTCTATATATATATATATATATATATATAGATCATCACCATAATATTAGAAAAATATGTACCCACAGAATCAAATAAATGGTTCTTTCCATATAGGAAAGGCTATACGGGTATAGGTATCAGCTGTTGAAGTACCCATCTCAGCTCCTTTAACTTGATGGTAACATTGTTCATTAAACATAAATACATTGTTATAGAGTACTAAATCTAATGATGGACAAAGAGTTTCTGTTTCATTACTTGATTTAGATGTATGACTTGCAAAGCTGTTGCCTAACAGCTTCAATCCCAACATCATTAGTGATGACCGTAAATAAGGAATTTCCATCTAAAGTAACAAAGCTATAATTATCAAAATCTGTTGAAGCTGTTCTTTTACATTTACTTGTCATGAATATAATTGTGAGACAATCTAGTATCCTTAATATAAATTTTAATATACAAGAGTGAAACTGACAGCATTTTCTAAAAAGATAGACAAACTGTGTCACCCAGCCAGTACCAGAAACTATAGGTGTCACTGGAGGAAAGACTAGATTTGTATAGATTTTAGGTAGTCCATAGATAACGGGAATAACTGGACTGGTGGCATCCGTAAATATATAATCATCCAAAGAAATGGAATGAGTAATTTGAAGATCATATAAATAGGATTTACATTTATAAATAAGTTTTTGTACACGAACATAATCTACAACATGAAATGTATTAGTGTCAGATAATTGCAACATGCTAGCATTAAGCCTTCTCTATCCACAATCACTATAGCTCCCTCTTTAGCATGCTTTATTATAATTGTGCCATTACTTTGTAGATGTTTCAATGCCAAAAGCTCATCATTAAAAAGATTATAGTATTTAACATGTTGTTCATTATTAAATAATTCATATATTTGTTTTAAACACATACTCTAAAATGCTATCACATCTAGGTTGACTAATGGGCATAAAACACCTTTTCCACTTGCACCTATTAATATTCTGTCAGGAACTACCTTTAAATAAAACTTTCAAATTAAGCTCTCTAATAAATAAACAAAGCTCAGTTAGGGTTTCACTAACATCTCCATGACTAGAAGGTATAAAATTCAATCCTTTTTATAAAACATCATGCATACACGACTTCAACTTAGAAGCCAAGTTCAAAACTCCATTAATAATGTTAGGCTCAACGATGTCCACATTTCTATTGTCTACCTTGCTAGTTTTATTTGATTTGTGCTGTGTCGACTGTTGTTTTCTCTCTCGATTCAATGCCACTATCTTCTTCAACAGTTGCAGGTCTTCCTTCGCACAATTCATCCATCTCTTTGCTGAATTTCCTTGTTTCCTCTTTCCTTTTGTCTATCCCAAATCATCTTCACTAGATTGTCTTCTGCTTTTCGGCACATGTGCCTAAACCACTGGAATCCATTTTTTTTCTTTTACTTTGCCTGCAATTACAGCTATTTTGGCTTCTGCTCTGATGTCCTCATTTATTCCTTTATCCATTACTGTGCATCCTATGACCCATGGCTGGCACTTCTTCTCCAGGTTTCTGTACCAGACAGTACTACTGGTCATACCAGTATTTTATACACCTTACTTTTCAGCTTCTTTGGCATTCTTCTATTATACACCATCACTGATACTCTATGCCAGATGGCTGCAGCCCCTCAAATTCTAGCTTTGACCTCCTCATTCAAACTTCCCTTCTCCTCAACTAATCCTCCAAAATACTTGAAGTTTTTAATTTGCTCTGCTGTCTTCCCTAATATCTCAATTCTCAACTTCTTCTGATTTCTTCCATTTGCTACCATTACAACTGTGAAGAAATAAATAAACTGGTAGGCAAACACGGAAATAATATAGTCCAACGATACCAAATATTCCAAACTAAAGCAGCAGCAGCCAAATGTTCTTCAAAACGTAGCTTTTATTCACAAAAAACAAACGAACTGGATAAGCGCTTTCACATACACTATGTATGCTTCTTCAGATCCTGATTCTTATGAGTTTACCACACATTTAAATACTCTAGGTCCATCAGTTAATTAACATTAATTATTCAATAAACTAATTAACTGATCACTTAGCCTTTTAAACTGATAGTTACAAGAACTGCATAGCTTTTCACTGCAGGGCATATAGTTAAACTATAACAATAGAGAATTGTGATGCTGAAACTATTTAACTTTTGTAGCGCTTCAAATATATGAAAAATATATATGATACTGTATATTAAATCAATAGTTAAATAGTTTCAGCATCACAATTCTCTATTGTTATAGTTTAACTATATGCCCTGCAGTGAAAAGCTATGCAGTTCTTGTAACTATCAGTTTAAAAGGCTAAGTGATCAGTTAATTAGTTTATTGAATAATTAATGTTAATTAACTGATGGACCTAGAGTATTTAAATGTGTGGTAAACTCATAAGAATCAGGATCTGAAGAAGCATACATAGTGTATGTGAAAGCGCTTATCCAGTTTGTTTGTTTTTTGTGAATAAAAGCTACGTTTTGAAGAACTTTTGGCTGCTGCTGCTTTAGTTTGGAATCTTTGGTATCGTTGGACTATATTATTTCTGTGTTTGCCTACCAGTTTATTTATTTCTTCATTTTTCACAGATTGTAACTGGTAAGCTAATTTGAGTAGCAAGTGATTTACATACTACGATAGTGCTTTATTTTGTTCACTTGACTACTCCACGGAATGGCGCAAACTATCATAGAATTGGATTACAGACCGGAGACGAGGGTAATGGATGACAAGTGGATTTTAATTACAAAAAACCCAACCAACCCTTTATTGGCTCTGGAAATGCAACCAGCTACTGTAAGTAGTGAAGAAAATTGTATTGACAACTTAGAACATTTCTATTCTCTAATTAAAGAACTAGAAAATGACTTGTACAGACTGCAGCGCTACATTTGGCAGCGCAAACACCTAGAAGCGTGCATGTATTTTAAAGTAGTTCCCAGAGGCATGCGCGTACTGTGCATGCCTACCTATGGTGACATGCACCCAGAATTGTTGAGGAAATGGCAAGATCTGAACCTTGAACTCAGCCATAAATACATGCAACTGTTGAATGATTATTTTTCTCCTCTTGAACAAGAGCTACTAAACAAAACAGAAAAGCTAAATAAAACCATAAGAGATTCCTATGAACATCCGTTTTGCAGGAATAAATTAGAACATCTATACCTGCAAGTGCTTGCCTACAGTCATAAACTAGAACAGACCAAGCAACGGAAGTTGCATAGAGACTTTACAGACTTCTCGACAGGTCATATATTTGTTTGGCCGAGGGGTTTCTCTCAACATTCCCCTTCCAATAATGAAGAGACGCATACCAGCAATCCAGCTGTAAATGAAACTAGTGACACCAATGGTTCATCTACCTCGACAGTTTGCCAGACCGAGATTGATGCAGTCAGCATTACGTCAGATGGAGCCTTTGCCACACCCCCGGAAGAGTTGCACCTTGTGAATGACTGTCTTTCTCCACCTACACCCCTTCCCAACCAAGAAGCTAATAAGAATGTCCTTCGGTTGGGAGCCATTCCGAAGCACAATACACAACGTACTATCACTCATTTTTTACCTTACCCGATAAGGAAACCAGCACCGCAGAGACAACGAGTGCAGAGCTGGCAAGGAAAGAAACGGAAGCATTCCAGAGAGCTTCCACAACAGCAAAGACGCCAGAAAAGTTGACTGACCTCTTTTTCAACCGTTCCAGGTTAGTGCTAATGAATGAAGAAACCAGTTTAATCAACAAAGGACTAACGTTCATTCCCTCACAGGGAAGTCATTTAAATGACACTCTCATAGAACTGAGAATGTTTGTAAGATCCGTAGCTTTGAAACTACATTTCGCTAACAAACCTGAAGTTGAATTTAATGCTAGTGATTCTGTTAACTTTAAAAAGAAAAGTGTCTATATACCCACTTTACCATCACATGTAGAGTGCTTCTTAAAAGTCTGTGAACAGAATATCTATGAATATTTTTTTAATGGTTATAAGAAATGTAGTTATTTCAATTTGAATCATAGAGAATATCACTCCTTAAAAACATTATGTAATGATACCACCCTCAATTTTAAACCAGCTGACAAAGGGGGTGGAATTGTAATATTTAACATGGAAGAATACAATCAACTTATGCTTAATATGCTGAGTGATACACAGACTTATTTAGAAATAACACAGGACACCCTTCACAAGATTTGCAGAGATATAGCTGACAATCTCTATGATATGCTAATGTGCCAACAGATTGGAAAAAATCTATATGATTACTTCTCTAGTGAACATCCCAGAATACCAATAATTAAAGGTCTACCCAAAATCCATAAAGGGATAGAACCTCCACCCATGAGGCCCATAGTGGCAGGAGAGTTCTGGGCTACAGAAAATATTTCCATCTTTTGGAAAAACATTAAGACCTTTGGTTAACGACATCCCCACGATTCTAAAAGATACATATACATTGTTAAAATATATAGAATTATTGAAAGAACCTATATTTACAGATACACATCTATTGATTACACTAGATGTATGCAATTTATTTACTTGCATTCCAAATGACCATGGAATCCAGGCAATCAGGGAGTTGATTTCATCTAGAGGAAATTTTAGTAGGAACCAACAGATACTCATTTGCCAACTACTAGAAATTGTTCTGTCCAACAATGTCTTTTTATATGGTGAAATTCTATACCATCAGAAATGGGGGGTTGCAATGGGAACTCCATGCCAACACGTATGCAAATCTTGTGGTCTTTCAGTGGGAACAAACATTCTTGTTTAACCATCCATTATTTAGTAAAATTATACTATACGAAAGATTTGTTGATGACATACTTATCGTATGGAAAGGTACTCTAATAGAGTTTAAAATGTTTTTAGACTACCTTAATACCACAACTTCTTTCTTACATTTTACTATGGAAGCATCTAATGATACTATCAGCTTCCTAGACATAAATTTAAGTATCAAAGATGGATGCTTAGTCTCCAGTCTTTATAGAAAGACTTGCTGGAAAAATACTATTCTTGACTTTAATAGCATGCATCCACGGCATGTGTTTCCAGCAATTATAAAGAGTCAATTTGTAAGAATCAATAGACTGTGCAGTGAACAAGAAATAAAACACAATGAAATAGAAAAAATGGAAGAACTGTTTATTGAAAGAGGCTACAATAGAGAGTTGGTACAATTGGTTAAAGGAAAAGTTTTCCCATTGGCCCCCATAGAAGAACCAAATAAAAGGCCGAATAAAAATTATATTAAGACCTTCAATCTAGAGATTGGACAACATAAAACTAGCATCAAGGGTAAACAAATAACCAAGAATGGATTAACAGTAGTAAGATATATAATGACCTACACCAACGATAGTCAAGCTATCAAACGCATTATCCAAAACAACTGGAATATTTTGATTATAGATGAGATGACTATGAAAATAGTAGGCGCTTACCCGAGATTCACATATAAAAATAGTAAAAATTTAAAACAGTTATTATGTGGAGATTTTAAGGTAGATATAAATCTACAGAAGGAAGGAATAATGAGATTTGGAACGTACCCATGTGGAAGTTGTAACATGTGCTCTTATATAACTAGTGAACAAGATTTTGTACACCCAGTATTTAACTTCAAATTTGTTCCTAAATTTGAGGCAACGTGTATAACAGAAAATATTATCTACCTAGCAAACTGTGAAAAGTGTTTAGCTTTTTATGTGGGAATGACAAAGAGAAAATTAAAGAATAGAGTCTATGATCATACCTATGATATAAGGCCTAAATGAACAGAACGCCTTAGCAAAACACATTTTAGAATTTAGAGAACATAATTTTAAATTTAGAGTTCTGGAAATAGTCAAATGTAATAAGAGAGAGAAGGAAAACCCCAACCTTCTAGAATCCAGAGAATTATACTGGATCTTTAAGTTGAGAGCACACCAACATCCAGGAATCAACCAATATGTATCTATAAAACCAGCACTCAGAAAAAGAAGATAGCCCTATATTTTGTATGGCTAAGAGTGCATATACATACATATATAACAGCAGATTCCTTTTTTAACTTTTTCTAGGTATTAGATCTTATAAACTATTCCCTATTCATCTATATTCCCACATGAAATTTGATATTCATGCACTATTGTAAAGCATTTGATGTTTGTATTATATACAAGGTATTATACCTAATAAAAAGACTTAAAATATTATGAACTAACCAAAAAACACCTGGCTTAGAGCGAAGCAAACAGTAAATCCCGATCCTCTGGCACAACAAATTACGATCCTCTAGCACAACATAAACTGTCCAATGCAATATTGTGTGGAAAATCTTCTTTAATAATATAAAATAGAGAACAGACAAGCGCTTTTGCTTTAATAAGCTTCCTCAGGTCTATGTAAAGTAACATAAAAGTTTTTCATTTATATACAAACAGACCCTGCCATCAATTAAACAATTCCTACTGCATTTAAAAGGGAAATGCCTGCAAATATATCAAGCTTGCTGCAAGCTTGATATATTTGCAGGCATTTCCCTTTTAAATGCAGTAGGAATTGTTTAATTGATGGCAGGGTCTGTTTGTATATAAATGAAAAACTTTTATGTTACTTTACATAGACCTGAGGAAGCTTATTAAAGCGAAAGCGCTTGTCTGTTCTCTATTTTATATTATTAAAGAAGATTTTCCACACGATATTGCATTGGACAGTTTATGTTGTGCTAGAGGATCGTAATTTGTTGTGCCAGAGGATCGGGATTTACTGTTTGCTTCGCTCTAAGCCAGGTGTTTTTTGGTTAGTTCACTATCTATTTTTCTCTGGCTAGTGAGCGTTAATCCTGAAAGGTGACTGTTCCTTCATTTCACTTAAAATATTATACTGATGTATATATATATATATATATATATATATATATATATATATATATATATATATATATTCTATTTCGAAGCATAACAGCAGTGTATATTCAAGAACTACCTTATACATTATGAATTACCTTGAATACTCAATATTTCACTACATAGAATTAATTTTACATAAATATTAATCAAATTATGTGTTGAATATAGATTATTTTCACATATTTGCAGCATTTTATATTATATTTGGTTTTAACAAATGCTATTTTAATAATATTAATTTATTATGTTATTCTATGTCCCTGCTTGTATTTTTAATTTTGTAATGATGTAATATACAGTATCATATATATTTTTCATATATTTGAAGCGCTACAAAAGTTAGTTTCAGCATCACAATTCTCTATTGTTATAGTTTAACTATATGCCCTGCAGTGAAAAGCTATGCAGTTCTTGTAACTATCAGTTTAAAAGGCTAAGTGATCAGTTAATTAGTTTATTGAATAATTAATGTTAATTAACTGATGGACCTAGAGTATTTAAATGTGTGGTAAACTCATAAGAATCAGGATCTGAAGAAGCATACATAGTGTATGTAAAAGTGCTTATCCAGTTCGTTTGTTTTTTTGTGAGTAAAAGCTACGTTTTGAAGAACTTTTGGCTGCTGCTGCTTTAGTTTGGAATCTTTGGTATCGTTGGACTATATTATTTCCGTGTTTGCCTACCAGTTTATTTATTTCTTCATTTTTTCACAGATTGTAACTGGTAAGCTAATTTGAGTAGCAAGTGATTTACATACTACCATTACAACTGTGTTATCTGTACTCAGTTTCATCCCATATGCCTTAAGGTTTGCATTCCATCACTTTGTCCTTTGCTAAAGTTCTTGCTCAGATATGCCTGTAGCTCTAGTGTTGATTTAGTGGATTTGAATGTATATGACGACTGTGTATTGAATGAGGAAGAAAACAATGTTAAACCTGTAATTATCACTAACCAGACAGGTGACTTTAAAGTTTATAACTTTTCTTCGGTGGTCATTCCGCCAGACATTGTTGACTTCCTAGCTAAAGGTTATACATATGTTCCGGTTCAAAAATTCAATTTGGTGAAGACTATAATTGACCTCAAAACATTCACTAGAAAGTTAAATTTTACATTAATAATGGGAGCAAATTCTAGTATGTCTAATGTGGACCAATTTTATATCCCAAGTACATTTAATCCACCACTGCACCCACTGTTGCAAGTATTTGAGCAACTATGTGAACTTGATTTTAGACAGCTATTAAACAGTAGGCAATGTACTAGTGGGGACAATAGTGTCAGCAAGTATGAACAAGAATGCTTGGAGTACATTAAATCGCAGAATATCATGATTTGCAAACCAGATAAGGGTGGCGGGCTTGTGGTCTTTGACTGCCTTGACTATGTAGAAAGGATATATTCACTCCTTGACAGTCCAGCTTATGGGCAGAGCTCTAGATCAGAAGTTAATGGTGCTTATCTTTCTATAAAAACTAACTTGGAAGAGATGTTTATAGAAGGTAGAATTGAACAAAATATTTATATGTTCACCCTTTATCCTAAATACCTGTGTATCTTTGGCATTCCAAAGATACACAAAGACTTAGTAGACCCCCCAATAAGACCATTGGTAGATGGCAGGGGTTCCCCAACATATACCTGTGCAAAAGTCGTCGATTCAATTTTGCAAAAATATGTTAGTATGGAAGGTCAAATATGTAAGGACTCATGGTCATTTCTTCAGAGTTTGGATGCTCTGGAGTTTAACATGAGTTATAATTTCCTTACAGTGGATGTAAAAGATCTATATATCTCTATCCCTCATGATTTGGGAATGGAATGGGTTAGCCTTTTATTGAGGAAGAAAGGGGCCCCTGCCAGTGAGATTTCTTTGGTCAATGAACTATTGGAAATTATATTGTATAATAATTTCTTCATGTTCTGTGATAAGTTCTACCTACAAAGAGTTGGGGTAGCAATGGGCTCCCCATGTGGTGCCAGAATAGCCAACCTGGTAATGGCTTACTGGGAAACTGAATATGTATTTGATAACCCCTCTATTAAAGATCAGATAATATACTATACCCATTATCTGGATGATATTTTCATTCTTCTTAAGGGGGATAATGACATTAGTAACACCATTGTACAAGCATTTAATGATTCTGCACATTTTTTTGCACTTTACTGCAACTTTTGACACAGAGGCTATAGCTTTTTTGGATGTTTGGTTATCTAAAAATAGAGCAGAAGGCAGTCTTGTAGCTACAATTTATAGAAAAAGAACATATTCCAATTCATTTTTACATTTCACAAGCTGCCACCCTTACCATCAGAAGTGCTCGGTTATTAAAGGCCAATTGGTGAGAGCTGCCCATATTGTCAGTCAGGACAATGATTTTATGGAAGAATGCCAAGTCTTAAAAGCTATGTTTTTACATAGAGGTTATCCGGTTAATCTTTTGGATGACTTGATTTGTGAAGTTAATTTTAAAAGACTTAATGACATTTACCAACCTTTATTACGTATCAAAAATACATCTATTGAAGTCACTAATACCTCTGTGAACATGTTAGAAGTGAATACAGATAGTAAAGACCAGTCTATTTCCAGCTTTATAACTACATTTAATATATATAGTCAATTTTGTGTAGACATCATTAAGAAGAATTGGGGCCTGTTTCGCACTAACGCTAACATCCACGCTAAGATGGGCAAAAGACCAAATGTTATTTACAGAAAGGGTTATAACCTGAAAAATGTACTTGAACGGCAATTTTTAACCCCTCCTAAAATTACTGGGATGTTTAAATGCCAAGATTGTAAATTTTGTAAATTTGTGGATAATGTATATTCTTTGATGGTCAATGATTATAATATTAAATTTAAAGGTAGGTTTAATTGTAACACTAAAATGGTGGTTTACATAGTGAAGTGCCAGAAATGCCCAGCATTTTATGTGGGAAAAACGGAGCGGCGCCTTCGCGAAAGGATATATGAGCATCAATATGCTATTGGTAAACTAAAATTAGAGAATGCTTTAGCCAAACATGTTCAACAGTATAATGACCATAGTTTTCGATACACAGTTATTGACCATGTTAATTTGGACAAAAGAGGGGGTCCAGCACCATTAAAGCTCAAGGAGCTTGAATTACAATGGCAGATTAAGCTTAATACTTATAATTTTCTAGGGCTTAATGACACTTGTTCCATCAGCAGTGTGTTAAAATTGAAAAGTTTGAAATGCTGATGTTGATATTTAACATTCATTCATATTTATATATATGTTTCATAATGTTGAGCATATACTTTTATACTTTTATATTTTTAGGTATTGCGCATATTTTATTTAGCATACCTTCTACTTTTGATGTGTTTAAATACAGTTTCCCTGATTTAGTTTTTAGTAGTCATAGATTTTAAGGCAACAGACCTTTGTATGTTTGTGATTTTATGATATAGGTACCTTTAAATGTAAGTGGCGGGTTTCATTTGATTAGTAGCACATGATGTATGGTATGTTATTTATTTGAACCTGACAATGCATTTGTTGTTCTGTTTCTGAAGAAGTTAGCTTATTAAGCTAACAAAAAGTGCTTTAAATAAATTTTCTGTTTATTTGTCTTGCTAGTTCAGGCTTTTGTTCGACAGTACCTGTTGTTATTTTCATAGTTTTACTGATTGTTTCTTCTGATGCCTGTAGCATCACATTGTCTCCATACATAAACTTTGATGATCTGTCCTCTCTGGCCTTTTAACTAATACAAACAGCAGTGGTCTCAAAGCTCAGCTCCTCATTAGCACTCTTCAAGGAAAATCTTGATGATTGGATGGGAAATAGGAAATTCACCCCGGGGATCACCTCTGTGGCTCTGCTTGACAGTGGCAGAGGAAAATAATTTTCTTGGGTGGCAAAAGCCAGGGTACCTTTTTGGCTGGGCTTGTATAGGCCCCAGGGCCGATAGCCTAGTACCTACCTATGAACCTATGATACACACCCTCTAAACCTGGGAAACTCTCTAAGAGTCTGAACACTGCACTTGATTCACTGAGTTTTTATACACAGCCTGCATTAATTGTACCAATGTTTTGGGAACTTTGAAGCATGCAGATCTGCCCAAATCAGCTTTCCTGGGACCTTATCATATACTTTCTCCAAATCTAGAAATGCCCAGATCTTTCCTCATCTGTAGCTTATTCTCAACTATTGGGCTCACTGCAAACATCAGGTTGGTTGTGCTGCATCCTGTTCTGAATCCAAACTGTCACCTCCTATCTTACTTTATACTTCTCTGTGTATTAATTTATCAGACACCCTCTCCAGAAATTCCATGTAGTGTGACAGAAGTTTGATAACTCTGTACTGTCCAGGGTTGCAAGTATTCCCTTTGTTTTTGTACACTGGCACTAGTATACTTATTCTCTGATCATCTGGGATACACATTTCTGTCCATACTACTACGAGTACCCTCAGGAGCAATTTCTCTCCTATCTCATCCGACATCTTGATCATATCTGATGTGACCTTATCTGAGCCTTTTTTCTTTCCCTGACTTCATTTTCCTTAGTACTGTTCTTCTAGTATGAGCTCCTCTTCATCTTTCATTGTAGGCTGTGTCTAGGCTAGTACAGCTTCTGTAGAGATTTCTTCATTCAGAAGCTGCTGGAAGTATTTTTTCTGTCTGCCTTTGATGTACTGAAGACTTGTGAGCAAGTTGCTGTTGGCATCCTTTATGAAGGATATCTGATTACCTTTTTTTTATCTTTCTTTATGTCATCTACTGTTTCATTTTTCAGAAGCTGACAGAGTACCTTTGATGCCACGTTCTTTGCTATTGAAACCCTTCTCTTAGCCAGTCAGTATTCCGTCTTAGCCTGGTCTGCATTTTCTATCACCCACTTTTTCCTGCATGTCTTCTTTCTTTTGATGACTTTTTGGACTTCTGAATTCCACCAGTAGCTTTCCTTATGTACCTTATTTCCATGTCTGGCTCGGACATATATCTGTAGTCTTCTGCCACTCTTCAACTACACCTAGTTCTTCCTCTTCTTGGGGTGCTAGAGCCCTGAGTAATTTTTTTGAACTGTTGTACTTTCTCCTCTGTCAGCTTCCAGGTCTTCAACTTGGTCTCTGTTGACCTTAGAGCTGTTTCTGACCACTGCTTTCAGCTGATTGTGGCAATGAGTGGTTTACACTGACTTTTTCGCTGGGATGACTTTGCAGTCACCGATTCTACTCCAGTGCCCTTTCCTTACTAGGAGAAGTCTACTTGAGTTGCATGTTGTCAACTCTTGCATGTGACCTAGTGATTGTCTTTGCTAAACCATTTCCCACCATTTGCCAGACAGAAGTCTAGAATGGCCCTGCACATGGACTCAGACAGTTCTCATATTCTGTTCTGTCGCTCCTGAAATGTGTATTCTGATCACTCATGAGTAATACTATTCTGAACTGCTATCTAATGCTATCTTTTCCTCATTCTCACAGCACTGCTGTTGAGCATAAACAGATTATAAATAGTGCCCTATCCTTAGGAATCTGATTGTCAAGAGTCTGCCCCATCACTCACTATCTTCAAATACCTGTTCATTGACACAATTCCCATATTATTTCTAGTTTACCTCCTCCTGACTCTGGATCACAAGCCAAGAGTCATTGCTGTGCTGCCCTTCCATCTTGTCTCATATTCTGTTCTGTCGCTCCTGAAATGTGTATTCTGATCACTCATGAGTAATACTATTCTGAACTGCTATCTAATGCTATCTTTTCCTCATTCTCACAGCACTGCTGTTGAGCATAAACAGATTATAAATAGTGCCCTATCCTTAGGAATCTGATTGTCAAGAGTCTGCCCCATCACTCACTATCTTCAAATACCTGTTCATTGACACAATTCCCATATTATTTCTAGTTTACCTCCTCCTGACTCTGGATCACAAGCCAAGAGTCATTGCTGTGCTGCCCTTCCATCTTGTCTCTTGGATACAGAGGATGTCCAGGCTCTACTTTCAAGCTTTGTCCTGTCAGTGAACTATACTGAGTGTAGCAGTCTTTAGTTGATGTTTGGCAGGTTGATTGGTTTTACATACTGCTTTCACTCATCAGAACTAGATCAGCTAAGCCAACCAGGACAACTGGACACAGGTCAACCAGTAGCCTATTATGGTAAGCACACACTGACCAATACACATACATCTCTCCCACCATTTAACATGGTCCCTGGTTGGCTGGGTCCTCACCCACTTATCAAATGCCATAAGCAGCTTATATTGGCATTAGTCAACACAACCAAGTCACCAAGAGCCAATTGTTACACCACTGAGTGGCTAGACCTTATGCTGTGAACCATGTTCTCTTATCTATGGAGATACTGTGCATCATTGTTAACACCAGAAGTGGTTGGTCTTTATAACTCTTCCCCTATAGGTTCATAGCAGGTTACTAGGTTAATGACTCTAGGGCCCTTACAGGCCTAGCCAAGCTTTACCCTTATTTCCATGATCAGCACCTATCACCCCTGTCCAAGAGGAAAATATGTGGAACCCCTGGGGTGAATGTACACCTTTATCTAGAGTTTGTGCTGCTGCCCTGCAACTCAGTGAATATGAGGTGGAAACACTTAAGACCATATTATGTTTTCTACTTTTTAGGAGGTGGGAGGAACTCCACAGAAACACAAGGAGAACATGCAAGCTCTATTCAATCATCGTCCAGAGATTAGGCTTGACCCTTGTACCTTTTGCATGGGAGACAAAGACCTTAACCATTATACCATCCTATCTCTCACAAGTACATGCTTCCCAGGATATAGAAAAAAATACTCACATTACAGTAATGTACTTTACATGAAGGGTGGGGTAAATTCAAAGACATAATGATGCTTAATATGGAAACATAAGAAACATGAAAAAATACACAGTCTATTGTGGTATTATGTCATTCTAATGAACAACATTATTAAAATGCAAATGTGTATGCAAATGAGAACAAACAACAAGAAGGAGCAATTGTGACTATGTATACTGTACCAACAGAATATGGTTCCAAAGCTAATGACCATTGTAAAATCCTGGAATTAAAGACGATGGATTGCAAAATGCATGCAGGGTAGCCTCTTCACTAAATACCTATATGGGGAACAAGCTGTAATCTTAGTTACTTGTCACAGTGTTGTCTATCATCCTCAGCAGCACAGTGCTATTTGTCAGTGCTTAACATGTCATTCCCTCTATGATACTGAAATTGTGGACCACTATCACATGCAGAGGGGTACCATAGAAGAAGTGGGAAAGGTGGTTCACTTTACAGGCTCATGGGATGTGTACAGTAGGTGTCTCTATGGATTCCAAGCCATGTGAAGCTTTGACAATAATAATTAGATGGACATTTAAGCTATCAGCTGGGAATGTGGTGGGTGTATCCCAGTCATCTGCCTGAAGAATACACGGTCAGTTCCTTGATACCATACTGCTGCATGTGTGTGTGTGTGTGTGTGTGTGTGTGGGGGGGGTGCATATATGGTTCTCATGCACCACAGAGGAGAGATCCAAGGCCATGTGAGAATTATATGACATTGCCCATTTCTTTGTGGTACTGGAGACCATGGCCTGCCCAAATGGAGAACAGGGAAGAAGGCACACCATCTTCCAGGTGGTCTGTAATGCATGGGGTTTAATATACAATGTGTCTGCAAAGCACCCAGGAGGTGCCCATGATCCCACAACTGGCACATGTGTTTTGAATATCAACAGTTTTTTTCCCCCAGGGTCATCTTATTGATGATCCCAGATATGGCCTGAAGCTGTGATTAAGGGCATCTATCAGACATCCACAGAACATGGCAAGAAGTGGCTGCAGCTATGCCTTGTTACAGATTTGGGTCATCATATGTCTGTTTAGCCTGCTAAAGGCCCAGTTTCACTTCTAGAAGTATCAGTACATGTCCTGCAGTATGATTCTTACACGTCCACTAAGATATTTCTGTATGAGTTATGTTACATAACATCATTGTATGTAAAGACTTACAGCCAGGTAGGCACATTCATAAGGAAGAAAATTCAGGCCATCAGTGGTGGAAGTGCCTGATAAGAAGCCTGCAGAGAAGACAGACACAAGTGAAGATTATATCCAGTGAAAGCATGTGCAGTCAGTTGTGTAGTTAGAATGGGGAAGAGGGTAGCTTACCAGAGTGCAAAGAAGTAGAGGATGCAGTAGGCAGATGCTGATTAGACTTCAGTGCAATACAGGCACCACATTTGTGTTCAGAACTGCAGTGTTCCTTTAGCACTCAATATACACCATATGCTACAGTTAAAATGGAAAATGATTTTTTCCCAGTACATCCTTACCATGGATTTCAGAAACTAAGTGATTTAGCAATGCATGTTTGGACTGTAGCAACTGCTTACTTCAAATGCAGCAAGCCACTGCTACAGAGTAACATAAAAAAAAAAAATAGTATTTTTTTTTTTTTGCACTTGTAATTCATCTGTGAAAACACTAAAACAAATTACCCAGTGAAGAAAAGAATACTTAGTAAAGCGGTAGTAGTATGAATAGATAATTGGCCTTCTTTTTGTGGTCTGGTTATGCTTGTAAATGGTACTAAACAACATATATACTCACTGGTCAAATATTTGACCAGGTTAAGGCATACCAATCCAGTGCTTCTCCAACATATATTTTGTGTAGCTCATATAATTGCACAATTAGATCCAGGACTTAACTGTGGAATACAGATGTGCCAGGACCTCCATGCAAAGCTCCCAGGACATCCATCTCTGTTAAACATAGTTCAGTCAGACAGCCTTCTCCCATATCCTTCTACTCATGTGCCAGATAGGCATCCCAAGCTCTCCCAGCCCTTATCCTGCAGTTACCCTGACATCTTACTTGGAAATAATTCATGCCCTAACTACCAGTAGCATTGATTTCATTAATCACATACTGCTAGGCACAGTTGCAAGAGGGCCAGTTTGATTGTCAAGGCTGATTGTCCATCGACCACAGAGACAGAGACCCTTAAGTAAGATCTCACTTTCTGCATTGGAGAAGTAATTTTAACATTCCTTCTAGTATTCTGTCATCTTGCTTTGTAATGGAAAATAAAAAAGTATGTGAGAACATTCACGTCCCTATCTGACATATGTTTACACTGTAATAATCTGTGTGGCATGAATTGTGTCTTTCTCTATGACTGCAGGAAGTATCATACACATATCAGAAAACCAAAGGGATGTGTTGTGTCTTAAATATACACTGACACAACTCCACCCAAAGGAAAAAAAATCAGAAAAAATTATTTGAAATTTGGAATTCATATGGGCTGTGACAGCATTATAATGTTAAGCAACATCCATTTTATATCTGCCACTGTGTGACAATACTTGGGCAATTTGTATGATATCACAAAGTTACCATTCATAGATATATCCCTACTACAAATATAGAAGGATGCTATATAATGACATATTGACTGGACTCTGACAAGTCAAAAAACAGATATGGCATACAGCAGATGACTTTCTAATTAATGGGCTCCTGCTGTAGGTGTGCTAGCAGAATGCAAAGACATATCTATCTATCTATATATATATATATATATATATATATATATATATATATATATATAAATATACATATATATATATATATCTATATATAGAGAGAGAGAGAGCGAGACAGAGAGGGAGAGAGATACATGTATCTCTCCATCTCTCTCTTTCCCTCTCTCTCTCTCTCTCTATAAATATATATATATATATATATATATATATATATATATATATATATATATATAGGTAAATATATCATCAATGGCAGAAATCTCAAACTAGAGAACTAGATAATCACAAGAAAGAGAATCACAAAACACTGAATAAGTCTTTCTGACTAAAAAAGCCCTATATCTGTAAATAACAGCTACAAAACCAAATGTCATCTTGGTAGTGATACTGTTTATGGTTTTGATAGAGTAATGTGTAGGGTTAGGGACAATGGTAGGTTAGGGTTGCAGTTAGCACACATGATTAAGGTAGGCAGAAGGGATGAGTATACTGGGGCTATGATCTCCTTACATCTAAATGCCATGCCCTTATTTATAAGTTGTGCCATGTAGAAGGATTTTCTAACCACCATGAACCCTTGATGAATGGGTTTTTAGGGCCGAATACATTAGCAGTTAGGATTTGTTTCCTTAACTTACCATGTCTTACATTCCATCAGTCTGAACAATCTGCAAGGTACCCAGTGATTCTTATCTGACCACAGGTACATAGTTCATACCAGGCTATCAGTTTGCAGACTATTGCAAGTCTAGCTAATAAAGAGAAGTCAGAGTCAAACCCTGTGCCTTGTATCTGTGAGACAAAGATCTTAACCACTTTGCCAAACTTGCCCCTTACCTAATGTTTGTTATACTGTTGGATATGAATTCCTGCCTATCCACATCATCAATTTCTAGATCACAGAATTATCTGATCTCATCACAAAGCAAGTCATAAACCATTACAATCCTTGCCAATAACCAAAAGCCATAATCAAACCCTGTACAGTATATCTGTGATGAAAAGACCTTAACCATTATGGAAAGCCCTCATTTTTCAGAAACTTGCTAGTGAAATGAGTTTATAACAATTGTTCATACTTAAACAGAATTTCATATCATCCTACCTACTTAGTGAACAGTCCAGTACCTAGAAGCATCAACCCTTTTGCATGGTTTAAGGAAGGTCTACTCTTTACTGGAAAGCCTTCTGTATATTTTGTGTATTTTGCTATAATGATATACAGCCCTTACTGCTTTCACATTACTTCTCTAAGCATTTAAGCACTAGCTAAAATGAAACATCAACCTGCCAGTTTCATCTCTTTTGGCAGCATTTTAGTACAAGGTCTACTAAGCCAGTGTGCTAAATCTGTTGACAGATAAATATTGAATTCTCCTCAAATTTTTTTTATTTTTCAAATATAGTTGAATAAATTCCATAGTATTTATATATAACATCTTAATAACTATGTACACTATTTATATCAGCCTGACACTATAACAGAGCTCAATATATACAATTACTTTATAGGTATAACAATCCAGTTATCAGAGTGTATCTGTTCAGTTATTGTAAAGTGTCAATCAATGATAAGATTTTTTTCCATGGATTGTTAATAAATTGCTTAGGATGAATCCTTAATTCTTTAATTTTAATTTCCAACAATGCTGTGGTCTTCAGTAGGCTGTAAACATCTTCCAAAGTTGGTATTGTGTTTCTATTCCATCTTTTTGTGATGCACTTCTTTGAGATTGCAAGTATTGTCCATACTAGATACATATTTCACTCATTCAAATGAGGACCTTCGTACACATTTAATAATATTAGAGCTTTAGATAAGTTAAACAATTCATTAACTAAAGCTTGTAAAACGTTTTTAATACCATTTCAAAATGGCTTAATTTTAACAGTCAAAAACATGTGATTCCAATCTGCATTGTGTATTTGCTCACACCTCCAACATATTCCCTTTGGGGAAGAATTCATTTTAGTTATTCTATCTGGAGTTAAGAGTGCTCTGTGCAAGCATTTCCAATTAAAAACTTTCCAGTATTGTGTAAAGGACGTATGTTTTACTGATAATAAAATATTTGATTTAATTGCTTCAGTTAGCTGTAAAAAGTGTCCTTTTGTTATATAATTAAAATATGAGCATTTGGGTGTTGTTTTATAATTTCTCAATATCTTGTAATATTTTGAAATACTATTTCCCATGTCATAATCATTATATATGATTTCATATAGGTATTTTGTAAGTTTAGGTATTTCTTTAAATGAAGAATTACTAATTATTCTGCATAAATCTTGTGAATACATCAAAATGCATTACATAGTTAGCCAATCTTGTTGTGGAGTTTTGTATGTTGTTTCTATTGTTTGCATATCCAGAACTTTTAGTTCTTTGATACATTGAAACCAATAAACAAATCCTTTCTGTTCCCAGAAATTAATTATTTCTCTGTATATTTTATGTGGATAGCTCTTTGTAACTATGAATGGTGTTAAAAGATCAAACCAGATTTTTAAATCTATATTTGCATTAATAATTTTCCTAAATGAGTCAATGTAATAATTAATCATACAAGTTTTAGTGGGCTTAGTTATGTTATATTGCATACCGACACATATGTGCCATGACAAATTGTTTTTATCTGTTATTTGAATTTTTTTTTTGTAAATCAAATTCATTTTTTTGATATTTCAGTTAGTAATTCTTTCCAATTTGTAGAATAATTTGGACTTATCCAGTCTGGGATTGTTTTAGATATTGATGCTTTTATGTATGTTTCTATATCAAGAAAGTTTAATCCTCCCTGTATCCATGGTTTGATATGATGTACTAAAGCTATTCTGATTCTTTTGGGAAACCAAAAACATTTTATTAGGCATGAGTTTATTTATTTGAGTATATTCCTTTTTGGTAATAGTTGTATAGCCAAAGCTATACATAGAATCTTGAGTACTAAAACAATTTTTATTAACCGTGGTCTATCTTCCAATGTTAATATTATTTTGTTCCACTTTTCCACAGAGATTTTTAATTGTATTGATGATATCATTGTAGTTTTTTAGACTAGTTCATTATTATCCTTGCATTACTCAATTCCTAGATATTTTAAGGTAGATTCTTGTTTCCCAGTAATGTGATTTCCCTTGGTCTGCAATGTTTTTTTAATTTAAAAATACAAATTTTGATTTTGATTTATTGAAATGGAGTCCTGACGTCCCATAAAATGTGTCAATTAAAATCTCCAGTTCTTCTAATGTCTCTTTTGTATTGGATAATGTTTATATGTCATCAGCAAAGAGCATTACTTTAGAATTGTATTGTTCATAAACATCTACTCCTTTGATTTTTGTATTGTTATGCATTGAATCTGCCAATATTTCAATAGCCAAAGCAAATAGAATCAGTGACATAGGACATCCTTGTTTAGTACCCTTTGTTATATGTAGAGATTCAGAGGTGAAAGGACCTAGCTTAACATGTGCTAAATTATTTGTATATATATTCTTTAGTAGATGAACAAAGGAACAAGGAAATTCAAATAATACCAGAATTTTGAGTAAATAGTCCCAATTTAGGGAATCAAATGATTTCTCTATATCTAAGCCAATTATGAATGTTTCTTTATTTCCTTTAACATAATCTATAAGAGACATTATCTTTTAATATTTTCATGTGTGTGTCTATGATATATAAATCCAGTTTAATCATTATTTATTGTTTTGGATGTTGGTATTTTCATTCTGTTAGTTAATATTGTCATAAATATCTTATAGCCATTATTTAATAATGATATAGGTCTATATGAGATACAGAGGTTTGGGGATTTATTATTTCCTTTAGGATTGGTGTGATTAAGAAATAGCTCCAAGAGGGTGGTATTAAAGCTTGTGACTGAATTACTAATAGAGTTTTATGGAAGAGGGATGGTATCTTTGAAGGAAAAAGTTCACATATTTCCATAGTTATGCCATCTATACCTGGAGCTTTATTATTTTTAACCTCTTTTATTGTATCTGTAATTTCTTTGTAGGATATGGGTGCTTACAGATCTAGTTTTAATTTTTTTCTATTTTTTTTTTATATTAGAACATTTTTCATCTAGATTTAATTGATCAATATGTATATTTTCTTTTTGAAAATGCTCCATATAGTGATTTCTATAAGCATCAAGAATGTTACCTATATCCGAGACATTTTTCCCTTTTTTTTCATGGAAAATACTTTTAAAGTTATTAGCTTTTGATTGTATTTTGATTCTTGTGGATAAATTATGTAGAGATTTGGGAGAAGTGGCCAAGGTATTAATTTTTAGTTTTTCTAAAGCTAAACTAGTTTTGTGTGTTAGAATTTCATTTTATTTATTGTTTAATACTTCTACTTTCTTTTTCATCTCCAAATGATTTTGATTTTTTTCAGCTTTTACTGACAAAAATTTGGATTACAGATTTAATAATTCAGAATTACATTATCTGATGTTTTTACAGCAAGTTAGGGTTTTACCATATATGTAAGCTGAGTCCCATATCATTATTTTATTTATCTCTGTGGTGTAATTAATATCTAAGAAGAATTGTATTTCAGATAATAACCAGGGTTTGAACTCTTTAAATTTAGTTATATATGCTGGAATTCTTGAGTTAAAGATTAATGGTTTGTACCCATTTTGAAGTTTTAGTATCAATGAATTGTGGTATGAAAAGGGGCAGGGGGTGATTGAGAAATTAACGATTTTAAAGTGTAAGTCATGGACAGCAAATATTTTATCTATTCTAGTTTGGGTACCAAATCTGTGATCTTGATGGGAAAACAACAAAGATTTACCTTCTTTAAATCTGAAAGTATCTACAAGATGAAATTATTCTACCCACTTGTTTAAAGGTTTTGATACAGCAGATGTACACAGCGGTCTTTTATTTGTAGTTTCAGAAATATCAAATATACAGTTAAAATCTCCTCCTAATACTACATTGCCTTTATAATTATTGGAAATGAAATCCAAGTGTTTTTTAACGGTTCCTAATCCAACGCCTGGGAACCAGTATAGATTGTCTAGGGTCCATAATGTGTTATTATATTTAACTGTTACTAATGCCCATAGCTCTCAACCTGGAAACATCAAAAATCTGGACAAGGCCCATAAAAAATAGGTAGAAATCTGTAACACCGATTAGCATAAAATTTGCATGCATAATTATGTAACCCCACCCACTCCAATGGAATTGTGGGATACCAGCTTTCCAATGCAAACTGAAGAGCAGACAACCAAAATATGGCACCAGAGTCCCCCTGCAGCAATTTTAACGCCCCATTACCTGGTTATTTTGCCCCATTTAACATAAACACTAATGTGCATGCATACTGCTTTACTTCTACAATGATTATTTGGAGTTTATATTTGTATTTTATAGCACAATGCAAAAACACTACAGACATCTGCTAAACAAAGCAATACTGTCTCACAATGAAAATAGACTTAGCATTAAAACTTCTCTGCCCTTGAAGTCATTGAAACCCACACCACATCCAAAGAAAATGCATCTGGCCATTGGTGGATAAAGATTACCTTTGGGCTGTTTTCAAATCATAGACCCCTTGCACACAAAACAAGAAACATACATGCGTTCTTTGTTACACCTTCCTGACTTTATTAAATTATATTCCTTGTATAATACAGCACACTTGTTAGACTTAGAGTGCATTTTAAATTTATTGTTTGAAATTTTCCAGTAGGTAATGAAACAAAATGCATGAACCAATAATGTCAAAACTGCCCAATTCAGAACATTTCCATCATAAAAATCTACTTCCACTCACTCTCTTGGACTTACTTATTCCCTTTTCAGTGCCAGCATCTCTTTCCTGTATTCTTGATACATGTTGTTACCAACTAAACAAACCTGGCACCAAGGTTTCCATTCTTACAGAACACACTTAGAATGAGCCAATCAGTTCTAAAACTTATGTTAGCTTAGTCTCTCTTCAAAAAGGCAAATGCCAACAGTCATGCTAATGCTGTGAGGTTACTCTTATAAATCTATAAATAGCCACCCACAATCTTTTGTAGGTGAATAACAAAAATACAAATTATGTTACTACAACAATCCAGTAATCTGGGTCCACTATCTTTTGGAGGGCACACAAAGGATGCTGCTACAGCCTCTGGGCATTATATAGTCAATGATGGTCAAACACCCACATTCATGATGGCAAGCAGTTGAAAATAAGAGCAACATGTAATCTGCATGTTCATGAGGATGGATATTTGCACAGTTCTGCTGGAAAAGATTTGCAGAGGCAATAATTCATGAAGCCTGTAAGCACACACATTCTTGTAGTAAAGTAACAAAGCTGATCAATGTATACTAGCAATGCTGAAATGAAGAACACACTGCACAGAGATTCAGTAAAAGACAATGAAAAACAAAACAGACCAGTATTGTCTTCAGAGTGATGTTTTGGGTTATGCTGCTCCACTCTCATGTCTTAGTGTGTATAGGATAAATGCAAACCCAGAGATTTCTTCAGTTATACAAGCAACCTCTGTTTTTTGGTGATTGCATGTCATCAGAGCTCTGACTGTACTGAGGCAGCAAACCGAGAAGAGATTGAAGTGAATTAAGCAACTGGATACAACTGTAACATAATTACTCTATGAGCAAATGAATAGTACAGTGGCTGTAGTTAAACCTGACAAAATTGGAATCTACACAGATCTACATCTGAACAGACACGCATAGGGTATTACTACCTTTGCCAGTTATTTAAGCTTTGTCATTCATTTATATAGTTTGTTTTAACCTTTAGGGAGTTTCAATGTACTATACTCCATGTGAATCATGAAAATCATGATAAGACATGATATTAACAAATCAAGTAATTCTTCAATGGTTCAATGTATTGAACTGGATAGTTGTATTCATTAATAGCTATACTGGCACAGAGGCCAAAGTCCCTGACTACATGCCAGGTGATAGGGTCTAAATTACAGGATCTCTCACCTAGTCAAAACTAGCACGAGGGAGAATGCAATGATGAGGCCTCCTTCCGCTATCCAAAGGGTCAAAGGCGGGTGTTCATACATCAAAGTGATCAGTGTGAACCAGTAATCACCAGGGACACCTGACTGAAGAAAAATTGTGAAGATGTCACTCATGAGGTCCTCAAAGTACATGCATGAGTGGGTAGGTATGTAACTTAGAGAGAAAAATACTTCAGTGACCAATTATGGTGACTGCTGGCCCTGTTGCTGCTATAGATAGGGGTTGGTGACCCTGACTACTAGGAGTAATCTAACAGTTTGTCTAAAGTATGTGCATTAGGGA
Source organism: Protopterus annectens (assembly GCF_019279795.1). Lineage (NCBI taxonomy): Eukaryota > Metazoa > Chordata > Ceratodontiformes > Protopteridae > Protopterus > Protopterus annectens. The sequence goes on from NC_056748.1 coordinate 208,088,805, forward strand.
TGAGTAAAGGCTCATTGAGATGAAATTCTACCAATCTGAGAGGTGCATAGCATATCAGTGGTGGCTCGTCATATACAGGCATTTACAAATGCATCCCTGATGCAAACCACTGTTGTTTGAAGATTTGACAAGGCTAACCCTTACTTCCTGTCAATGAGGGAAATAACTGAAAGGTTTGCTGTTTGGCTAGTCAAATTCATTCAGTCACCCATTTTGATGTTCTCAGAATATTTCAATTGTGAAACATGCTTTTCTTTTTGCAGTTTGTATTTTAATGAAGTTGGATTTTCAAAAAGTTAACTTCATAAAGTCAACTAGTTACATGCATGAGCAATCTTTATTGAACAGCCTTATAAATTAAGAATGTGAACCTGTAGTATCTTTGAGGTACATTTAAATAATACACCTGACTGGGAGGTTTTGGTTTAGGCAGTGAAACTCACAGGAGTATATATTTTTCCAATTAGGGAGTAAATCATTGTGTAACTAATACTCCCGTATCCAGTATGAATTATCACAATTATATTGCTATTTAATGTACTCTTCCATATTATTTGGTTGTCTGAATGGGAGAATATGACAAGTTTGTTGTTCTCTGTGAGCAGATTCATTTCCAGTTTTATATTTGACTGCCATATATACAGGACTATGATTCTGGACTGTGTTTATTTCTGCAAAGCATTTTTTTCTCTTGAAACACTTCTGCTTAAATCTGACAAGAAAGTGAATAATGTGTTAGAAAACAAATTATATATATTTTCCTGAAGTCCCTTAAAATGGTTTGTGGTGACTTTTTTGTCTGCATATACTCTTAGAAATAATTCTTCCCTGAAACTGTATAGACCTCTCTTCACACTGTCTCTCACACACACACACACACACACACACACACACACACACACACACACACACACACACACACACACACACACACACACACACCACATACCTCTTCTGAAAGTACAAAACAAAAAGCAGCCCAAATAAGACTTCTATTCAAATAAACAAAAGCAAGTGAAGTTCAGAGACAAGCATTTAGCACAATCAACTTCAGAGCTATTCAACATGAAAAGGCAATTCAAATTTATAACAAACCATCAGTTAAACAATCAGTTCAACACTAAATGACAATCCATATTTATATCAGGTAATCCTTGAGGAGGGGCATAACCACAATAGTACACCCATATACAAGAACATAACCTATAAACACACACACACACACCCACCCACACACACACACACAAACACACACACACACACACACACACACACACACACACACACACACACACACACACACACACACACACACAGACCTTTAATCTGCTTTTGTAAAAGGTACCCCTCAACGCAACTGCTTGATGGCTTCTGTAATCTGTCAAACTGCACTGCATGCCTAAATGCAGTATCCTAGACATGGCACAACCTGAAACAGACTTAAAAATGGCACAACTCCAAGTAATTGAACTCCATGGCTTGGTTTAAATGGCAACTCTCCAAGTAATTGAAATGGATGTAAATCCAAACGGCACGGCTGAGCAACTCCATGGCTTAAAATCAATGTGTGCACGTCTGAGCATTCTAAAAGGCTGACGTCATTGCACATGGGATGACATCAGCTCCGAAAGTGTGATCTGTAAAAATTAGATTAAAAAATCGGAAATGAAGGGGTGCCATTCTGGAATCATGGCAGCCCTTCATTGGGACCCCAAAACTCGGTAAAAACCGAGTAATTCAGGACAGTTGGGAGGTCTGCCAATGCTATAAGCCCTTCTTAATCTTCATACTTATGATTTCTGGGTTAATCACATTTGTTTTCCATAAAATTGTTACCCCTTTTGTCTTTGTCTTAAAAGTGGATTGCGCCAATATCACATATTCCTTAGATTTCCATTTGTAATTGTCATTTGTTTTGAAATTAGTTTCTTGATGGAAGACAATTTGTGCTTTGTTCAGTTTTAAATATTTCAGTAGATTTGATCTCTTGCTAGGATTGTTTAAGTCATCAGTATTTAAAGATAATAAAGTTAAATCCATCTAAGGTTATTTTAGATGTATTTTTTGTTTTATTGTGGCTATTAAAAATGTTCCTCTGATAAATATAAAATATATGTTTGAGCTTTTAAATGAAATTATCAGTTTTATACTTTGAGTGTTTACCAGTAAAGTAATGTTTTGATCAAGCATACTAATAACAAATTTAAATTAATAACTGTTAACAAAACTAAGATCCGCACTGGCCATGGAATGAAAATCATTCCTAATCTGATTTATAAACCTAAGCCCATCAGATTATCACTCGTACCTTGACAATCCAGAACATCTGAGCTCCATAAATTGAATCATATGGAGAATATTTTTAATAGGAATAAGCAATGTTTATATTATTTTGAGCAGATATAGTACTATTGTAGATTAGACAGAATTATAATACAATATAAATGTCTACTTATTGTATAACCAATTAATATTTACATGAAAGATAGATGACAAGCAATTCAATCATGATAAAGTAGGATGTATAATATATAAAATCTCAGGAAAAGAATATAGCACACAGTTATTTGACATATTCACCTTTATTGATGAAGTCTACCAAAACGTATTACTTAATATAAATAGATGGTAATAATATTTATACCTAATGTTTATAATACAATGTATTTTTCTAGACATATCGGAAGTTATATTTCATTGTTTGCCAGCATTTAAGTAATCACTTTGTTTGTTGCTAACTTACTTAAAGCATCAAGTTTGTTTTATGTAAACATTGAAAGTTAGTACATTTTAATTATCAGTGCATCACTCTTCCCCCCATTTCCTACACATAAGGATTTTCATATGTCATTTCTTATTATAAAATGAGTGAAATTATAGGTTAAAAACAGCAAATTCACTTATTGTGATTAATGATTACAAGTTCCATTTCCATATTCATAAATTGCCATTTTATGGCATATACTGAAAGTTTTTTTATTTAAATGACAACATTCTATTTTGTATAATCAGCAAAGGTTAAACTGAGTGATTATTGTCAATTTAATACTATTTGTTCAGAATGTGATTGTTACATTCGGTGTCATTATTTGGTCAGGCTTCTATTGTTTCCCTTGAACATCTTTGTCAGTTTGATGTCATGTATAAAACATTAGTTACCTTGGTAACAGCTTTATTATGTATGGTCAAGATGTATTACAAAACCACAACTGAAGTTAAAGCAATTATATGACTTGTTATGCACATTTACTTTTATGAGAAAATCATCATGCTTCCCCTTGATGTTCAATGTAGTGTATGTCATTTATGACAAGTTAAAACAGTAGTGTCATTATACGCAAGCCCATATTATTAAATCCTGTCCAATATCTAAATTTAGCAGACTGCTTCATCTTATATAACAATTATATATTTTATGTCTAGATTTACTAAAATCATACATTACATAACTAGTGTGTGTGTTTTTTTTGGCTGTTGCTTAGTTATTTGAGAGACCACAAGCTGTAATGTTTATTCTTATTATTAGCTCCTTCCAAGCATGTTTATACAGTTCATAGACTTTAAATTATAAGACCCTTCTAGTTTCTTATTTGTTAAAAGTATATTTCCATCCTTACATACACACATATCAGTACTTCAAGCACGGGCACCAATGCCCATCCAGTTTTGCCAGAATACCACTCACTAGTTCATGTGGTGTTTCCAAGCTGTTCTTAAAATATCCAAACCAGTATTTGTCCTGTTCCATTTTACCAGCCTGTTCCATGCAGTGGCCACTCTGCTAGTGAACCACTCAACACACTTTCCATTGCCACAGATATTTCCATGAAGAAAAACTGATGACTCTCTAGCACTTCCCATCAGCCCCAAACACACCTAGAATCAGCTATCCCCCTATGCCCAACATGTCCGAGCAAACCCAACTCCCAGACCTCTGCAAAGGGTATTGCACAAGACCAAGTGCTCAGTCTTTCACAATAACTCAGACTTCCACTCTTATGTAAGTCCTTATGTGTTTGGACCAAAATACATTGTGCTTATTATTTTTTGTTTATTTATTTATTTATTTTTTAATCAAGAATCAACTTAATGAGCTAAACAAAGTGATGCAGCCATAGAAATTGAGAAAGGCAGACCAACCCATCACTCACAAGGCAGGACAAGGAGAAGAGTATAGTAAGTTGTCTTTCAGGTCCTAGAACGTCTGACATTACAAGGGGCTTAAGGACTGTAATTTCTGACTAACCTGTCTATGACATAGTAATAGTACATGCAGGAGTGAACAACCTGAGGTATAAAAACCTATGACAGAGGGAGATAGCAGAGCCTTTCCATGCATGTTACAAATGCAGGTATGGCATTTGTCTGGAGTGGAATACTTCTTTTACTTCAGATGATACCATGATATTAAGAAAACATGAATGGTTTCAATAATGGTTAATTAATTGGTGTGTCATTCCAGGAAAATCCAGTATTTGTAAGCATAGGACAAGATGCTTGACAGTATAGCATGCTTCACTAAGGATGGCCTGCACCTCTCATTTAAAGGCTTTTGCATGCTGGCTAAAACCTTTTCTGCCCCCAATGACTATTTTAGGCATATCCAGTATAACCAATGTATCAGTCCCAAAATTCAATCAGATTTAGGTGGCTCTTGTCAATGGTTGAAGTCATTATCATGATCAACCTCCTTTTTTCCCCATTTTTTACATGGGATCGGGGTGCCGTGTTAACTGCCACCATCTCTCGTGATTCAATGCCACACTCCTACCTTCTTTGACACCCATGACTGACTGTCAAAGATCTGCTCTCACACAATCCATCCATCTCTTTGCAGTATGTCATTATTTCCTCTTACCTTCTTCCTGTCTGTCCTAAATCTTCTTCACCAGATTGCATTCTGCTTTTCCACATATGTGCCAAAATGACTCTAATCTGTTCTCTTTGATCTTTTCTGCAATTTGAGCTACTTTTGCTTCTGCCCTTATGTCCTCATTTCTTCAACTGTCCCACAGTGTACATCCCACCACCCTTCTCAGGCACTTAATTTCTATCACCTCTAGCTTTCTCATCTGCTCTGCCTTTACTGCCCAGGTTTCTGTACCATAACGCAGTACATGTCGCACCACAGTTTTGTACTTTTCAGCTTCCTTGGCATTCTTCTGTCATACACTACACCTGACACTCTATGCCAGTTGGCTGCAGCCCCTTTGATTCTAGCTCTGACCTCTTCATTCAGACTTCCCTTCTCATCAACCATCCCTCCCAGATACCTGAAGCTATTAACCTGTGCCATTATCTTCCCTTCTACCTCAATTCTCAGCTTGTTCTGATTTACCTAATTTGCTGCCATTACTCCTGTCTTATCTGTTCTTTGTTTCATCCCATGTGCCTTCAGTTTTGCATTCCATTCCTCTATTCTTTGCTGAAGTTCTTGCTCAGAGTCTGCCTGTAATGCCATATTATCTGCATACAGCAACTTTGTTGAGCTGTCCCCTCCAACCTGTTTGCTAATCTAGGCCATCACCAGTACGAACAGCAGTGGGCAAAGACCTAAACCCTGGTGCACACCCACTCCCACTGGGAATCCCTCTGTGAGATCAAACACTGTCCATACCTGAGTCATGGGGTCTTTGTACATAGCATACAATGTTTCTGTGACTTTGAACCACCGCAGTGCTGCCCCAATCAGCTTTCTTGGGACCTTGTCCTATACTTTCTCCAAGTCTAGGAATGCCCATATGGTATCTTTATCTCTAGCTTCTTCTTAACTGTCTGTCTTACTGCAAAATCAGGTCAGCTATTCTGCATCCTGGTTTGAATCTGACCTGCTCAACTTCCATTTTACTTTCTACAACTCTGCATATCCATTGATCAATCACCCTCTCCAGAACTTTCATGCAGTGTGACAACAGTTTGTTACCTCTGTACTGCTCGCAGTTGTGAATGTCCCCTTTGTTCTCATACACTGCCATGAGCACGCCTATTCTCCAGTCATATGGGATATGCCTTTTTCTTCACATTGTTATGAGTATCCTTAGGAGCCATTTCTCCTCCATCCCACCCAGATTCTTTATCATATGTGCTGTGACCTCATCTGAACCTGCTGCTTTCCCTGACTTCATTTTCCTAAATGCTATCCTTACTTCTTCTAGGGTAGGCTCCTCTTCTTCTCTCATTGTAGGCTGTTTCTGGGGTAGTTTTCTGCATTCAGAAGCTGCTGGAAGTGCTTCTTCCATCTACCTTTGATGTCCTGTGAACTGGTGAACAGGTTTTTGCTTGCATCTTGCAACCTGATACAGTTTCTTTGTGCCACCTACTGAGTCATTTTACAAAAGCTGGTACAGTGCCCCCGATGCTCTGTTCTTTGCTACTGCACCTCCTTTCTTTACTTCTTTGCTAGCCATCTAGTATTCCATCCTATCCTGGCCCATCTTTTCTGTATCCTTTTTCCTTCACTCTTTTTTTATTTTGATGACTTCTGGGACTTCATTATTCTACTACCAGCTGTCCTTATATTCCTTATTTCTATACCTAACTTGGCCACATATCTGTTCTGTAGGCCTCACACATGCTGTTTTGGGGTGCTGCCATTCTTCAACTCCACCTATTTTCTCCTCTTTTTTAGGTGCTAGACCCCTGATTAATTCTTTTAACTGTTGGATTTTCTCTCCAATCAACTTCCAGGTCTTCGGCCTGGTCTTTACTAAACTTAGAACCTTCTCTGACTATTGTTTTCAGCTGATTGTGCAACCAATGTTTTATGCTGTGGACATTGTTTCACTGGGGATGACTTTGCAGTCACTGACTCGACTCCTGTGCCTTTTCTTTACTTGGAGGAAGTCCACCTGAAGTGCATGTTGGCCACTTTTGTATGTGATCTTGTGACTGTCTCTTTTTCTGAACCATGTATTGGCTACTATCAAGCATTTGCCAGTAGCCAACACATGGTTCAGAAAGAGAGAAGTCTAAACAATAAATTCATCCTGAGGCACTCCTGCATTTGCAAAACATTCATATCTGTGTAGATGCTGAAACTTATAAGTGAATAGAGCATAGGTTCATAGGTGTACTAGGCTAATGACCCTGGAGTCTTCACAAGCTTACCCCCAAAAATTGCCCTGGCATCGTGCCGCCCGATGTTAGTTCCCAGTGCCTCTGTCTAATAGAACTGCTGGACTGATCCCCAGGGTGAATTTTCCTTTACCCATCCACACATCGAGATTTCTCTTGAAGAGGGCCAGGGAGGTGCTCTGCTTGACATGTATAGGAAACCTATTCCACAGCATGGGCAGTCCCTGGGTGATGAATCTGTCCTTCCAGCATGTTTTGTTGACTGTGGTAATGAGGTTGAGGTCTCTGGAGCATGTAATGCAGATGGATTGGGATATCTTTAGGTGTAGCATTTCTAGCAGGGCTGGGTCCGACATGGCTTTGTAAGTCAAGCAGAGATTGCCTCTAAGTAGACGATAAGAGGCAGAGAATAGTTGAAGTTTCTGGAGTCTGTCCATGTAGAACATATGTTTAAGGCCTAGGATCCTCTTCATGAGGTACTTCAGTGGCCTTTCCAGCTATTGCAGGTATCTAGCGAGGTACATGCCAAATAGGGCATTATACTTGATAAGTGGTCTAATGAGGAATGAGTTGAGAGAGATGATGACCTCTTTCTTCCTTGATGCAAAACCCTTGGTTGTGAGATGTGCCACAGAGAAGGACTTTCTGACCACAGTCACGATGTGGTGGTTGAGGGAGAGGTTGCTGTCAACCTGGGTGCTCAGATCTCTTATAACACCTTCAGTGTTCAGTGGGCTCCCATTGATGTGGCAATTAGTGGGAACTGAGTTTTTCCCAAAGGGAATGACAATGTATTTTTTGGGTTTCACCTTAAGGCCATGGTTCCAAAACCAGTCATTGGTCTCAGTGAGGTCTTTATGGGGGATGTCTACATCCCCTGGGGAGTTAATAATGGCTCCCAGCTTGCAGTCATCTGCAGACTTTGTCAGCTAGAGTCCCTCTGTGTTGGCCTGGACTACTGAGAAGTAGATTCCAAACAGGAGATGACCCAGGACTGATCCCTGTGGTACTCCACTCAATACTTGTCAGCATTCTTACCTGGAATCTGGTACTTTCATTCCATGGGTCCTGTCTGTGAGCCAGTTTGCAACCCACCTAGTGATATAGGGGTTGATGCCTAGTTTGGTGAGTTTGCAATAATTCCTCAGGGATGAATGGTATTAAAGGCCTTGGCCAAATCAAGGTAGGCTGTGTGCACTGCCTTACCGTCATCCACAGCCCTGGTGACTAACTTAAAGAAGTCAACCAGGTTAAGCAGGCAAGATCTCCCTTTAACAAAGCCAAACTGCATGGGGTCTAGAGTTTGGAGAGTACCTATATCCTTGGTAATCAGGTCCATGATAATGCGCTCCTTAGCTTTACATATCAGACTAGTCAAGCTAATGGGGCGATAATTCCCAGGGTCTGTTGTCACTCCCCCTTTATGCTGAGGAATGACTGTAACAGTGCGCCATTCAGTAGGAACAAAGCCTGAGGTAAGGCTGTGACTGAACAGGGCACACAGATGTGGTGCCACTTCATTTTGTAGTTCATGTAGAACACAGCCAGGGATATTATCAGGTCCCATGGCTGCTGTATTCTTGGACTAGGACAATGCAGCTTTAATCTGTGCTGCAAAAATGCTGGGTACCTGGCATTCTTCCAGTATTGTGATTGGCCCTTTTGGGGGGGGGGGTGGAGGGGTAAAGTTGGCACTGAATCTGTTGGCCAGTATGTTGGCAATATCTGTTGGCTCAGTATAGGAGGTACCAATGTGCAATAACTCAGAGCATATCTGGCTATTGCCGTGGAGGTTCTTGATATAGCTATAGAAGGCTTTGTGGTTGTTTTTAGTGTCTGTTACAATGTTGCCTTCATAGCTGGTTTTAGAAGATTTGATAAGGGATCTCAACTTTTTGTTGAGGCTGATAAAGGAGTTTTTTCAGTTTTGGGACTTCACCTTTTTCTGCAACAGTTTCTTCCTTCTGTTGTAGAGTTTATTGATGGCTGTGGACCACCAGGTTGGCTTCCTTTTTTTTGGAGGAGAGCGTCTTGGTTCTTTTGGGTATGGCCAGTTCCGTGCACTTATGTATGTGTTTGTACAGTGCATTGGTGTATGATTCTGCAGTCATGCAGCTATTTTCCCTTGGCATTGATGCTGTAAAGTTAGCCACCTCTCTTTTTAGGAGTCCAAAGTCAGCTTTGGAGAAGTTTTTCACGATGGTTACCTTTGAAGGGTGGGGTGTGGCTGAGATGTAGATTTCCATGGTGATTAGTTTGTGGTTGGATCTAACGGATGAATTGACTATTGGTGTAGAGCAATGGTTACCCATATTAGTGATCACCAGGTCCAGGATGTTGCTTTGTCTAGTGGGGGTCAGAATGATCTAGTCCAGGGCATTGGAATTGATGAATTCCAGGAAGTGGTTGGCCACTGCATTGGTACATGAGTAGTTTTCCCAGTTGATGGAGGGGTAGTTGAAGTCTCCTAGCATGAGAATATTGGGCTGGACTTTGATAGACTCCAGAGTGCTAAGGAATGTGGAGTGAGAGTCTAAGGACATAGTAGGGGTCCTATAGCAGGCTATGACCTGAATCGCCATCTTACCCAGTGTTAGTTGTATGTGAAGTATCTCAGATACATTATGCTGGGCTACTAGTCTGAAGGTGTGCAGATCCTTTATGAATATGGAGATACCACCACCTTTGGAGCTTCCTGCCATGTTCTGGGGCCAAAATGTGTGGAATGAGTTATAGCCTGGAAGTGCAGGGGTGCTTTCTGCTGCTTTAAACCAGGTCTCTGTTACAGCACATATGTCAACATTCTCCATTTTGAGGAGTGCTTCGATTGAGTGCATCTTGAGATTTAGACTTCTAGCATTGAGCAACATGACCCTCAGATTGCATTTGTTTTTAGTTGTTATGGTGGTAATTTGGTCTTTAGAACACCACCTAAAAAGGCACCCTAGGGGTGGCAAGAGCTTAGCCGATAACCTGAATCCCAGGGGCGACAGATGCAGGCCATCTCTGGCAAAGCATCGAAGTCTGTCAATCATGTCATCTCAGGCAGACAAATACTGTATCTCCTTAGAATGACACCAGTAACCTAGCCAATTGTTGAAGTCAATCATTTTCTGCGGTATCATTATGGGTGATGGAAGGATACTACTCAGGGCTAGGATCATACCTGCCTGGGCCACATAATCTGAGATCTCCAGCATGTCTCTTTTCATATAGTCCAGGGATTTGCATCTCAGGTCATTCACACACACATGTACAATGACTGAGTCATACTTGTACTTGTTGTGGAGTGACCTGAGTGCATGTGTTATGTGCTGGATCCTGGCACCTGATAGACTACTGACTGTTACCTTTTCCTTACTCAAACTAGTGAGAATGACATCTGTGTACCTCACTATTGAGTCTCCTATGATTAGTGTATTGGGCAGGGTGTCTTGCCTTAAGGGCTTAGGTTGAGGGGCACACTATGAAGGTGAGCTGTGTGTCCTGTGGTGAGTGATGTGTTGTGTTGGTCAATTGTGTTTATGCCTTGGACATCTCTGCATTTTGGGTAAATTTCTATTGAGATCCTCTGAGAAAGTGGGTGAGTGGTTTGTGTTTTTGTGTGTGAGCTGTGCTGGTGGGTATTCAGGAGGGCTATGTGATCCATGTGTTGTGGTGCAAGTGCTGACCCTCTCCTCTTGACCATCTAGTCTAGCCTTGGCTGGAGAGTGCATAGCTTCCAATTTGGTGATATAAGTGGATATCTCACAATTTTGAGTGTTGGGAGGTAAGAGGAGAGGGTTGTCTGTATATATGAAACAGTTGCTGCACTACCTCAGAATGCCCAAGTGCACCAGGTTAGTAGGAAAAAGCACAGTAAATTGCCCTTTAGTCATGCCAGGAAGGGGGAGGTCATACTTAATAGATACTGATGCTGTTACTGTGTAAAATAAGTAGTGCAGATAGCACCTAGGTGTGTTATAATAATTGCTACAAAAGCCTGTTGAAGTGCAAGAGAGAAAAGAGCTAGCAAGGTCTAAGGGAAAAATTTAATAGCAGACTTTCTGGCACTGGTAATAGTTTGCCTCAGCTCAGTGCAGCTGTGCGGTCCTTAAACAAGTGCAAACCAGTGCAAACTCGGGCTTTTAAACCAGAAAGTTGAAACGGATGGAAAAGTTGCCCAAATGGTCAACAAACTACAATTTCTGGGCTAGAAACCGATCTTCTTATGGCAGATAGGCTACCTAGAGCTTACCACTCCCACTGATAAGCTAGAAGGCTTCCTTCCAACACAGAAAAGCCTGGGGGGGACTTAGAAACTTCCAAACTGTTGAAGATACAGCAACTCTGAATCTGGACTACACTAGTCACAGGAAAGGTGGGAAACAAGGGAGAAAACAAACTTAAAACTACTATTACAGGAAAATTAGCTAAAAATGAAATAAATACAATCCAAAAATGCAGTGCAGGCTAGCATATTTCTTCTATTCTCAGGTTTTGTACTTTTCTTGTCTTCAGATCCAATGGTATCTTTGGTAGATCCTCTAAATTTATGAAGGAGCAGATTACCTCCATGCAGATCTATAGGGACCCACAGACTGAACTCATTGAACTATAGATCACTCTGGATAGGATTAATTATTAATTAATAGCTTGTTGCAGAACAGCTACTATGTCACCTGAATTCCACGTAAGATTCCTCAGTGATCTAAATTTTCTCACTATCAACAAAAACTCCACTATTACTATTACAATTAGCTGCCCTTTAATAAACTGACACCTACCCCTCCATTGTGGAATATGCCAAAAGTTCCTAGACTTTATAAACCAGACTGCCATGAGATACTGGTATACAAACCAGCTAAAGGCCACAGAATTATTGATCTAATTCCTACAAATATGATTAACTCTCTTTCTTGACTGAAGTCTGAACACAAACTTGTGACTTTCTTCCCTACAATCCCAAAAGCACCTAGAGCAATCCCATGCCATACTGAGCCTACTTTATGATGAAATGCCAAGATTCACTTCTGAATGCCTCTGTCCTGACTTTGATACAGCAACAGGGTTTCCTAATACATTCTACACACATTTAGAAAAATGCAAAGCGCTAGCAGGCCCTACCAGAAACAAGTGTTAGGGTAACAAAATAATTTCAAACAACACAGTTCAGCAGAGAACAATGCTCTTGTTTATTGCAGAGAACACATGTCCATGAGAGACTATGTAATCATGGTTCTGTTTCCTCAAACCATGAAAAACTTGATTCTTTTATATTATATATAGTGACTACTGTGATACAGTCACTGATCAATTAAAAACTAAACACCTTTGCATTATTTTTTTAACTAAGGCTCTCCTAACTCTCTATTCATACCTTTCCATATTAGGGACACATTCCCAATTCCATAATAAAACTTTCTACACTAATTATGCTGGCACTTTCATGTTAGTAAGAAATAAATCATCAAAAGCAGTCTAAATCTGTCAGGAATCCATTTTGAAATGGAACATTCTTCAAAATAGAATATTCACTAAACACGTTTGCCTTTGTTTACACCTGCAGCTTTGCTTTCCTCAATCTGTTGCTATGCAGCATCAGTTAATTCATATACTTTGTTACGACTTAGTAACGACAACAAGTCTTCACATGGGCAGACACTTTTTCACTTGCTATCAGTTATTTTTCACATGCAGTTTATGTCCTTGGCATGCACAAAGTTTATATGGTTGTTTTACAAAAATGATTTTACTGGTTATGAAAACATGTCTATGTCTTGATAAAATAAAATACAATTGAATAACTTTAAGTAGCTATACATTCATCTTCATAGAGATTATCATAAAATTCGCTAAAATCTTACAATACCATATCCACATTATTTTCTTCACTGTAACTTGCTAATGTGGTCAGTGGCATTGTTTTACTATATTTTCAACTTGCAAAGTTTGTAATTAGATACTTTTTCTGGATTCTAAATGTTTCACAATCAGTACTTTAACATGAATAAAACGTGCCCTAAAAGTATCATGATAATGGCTATTAGCATTAGCAATTTCAAAATACTTCCTCTCCAGCCAGGAAACAAGTAAATTAACTATCTGTTTCCTTAGAATGTAACAGTTCAGCAATCTTCTGTATAATTTCTAGATGATTGTGAATGGCATCTGCATTACATGGAAAAAAGTAGCAACACTCAGTTTTGATGAGTACACGTGTACCAACCTTAGAAGCAAGGATGAATTAAAGTACCACTCTGTTTTACAGCATCACACTGCATGTTTCAATCAGTTCAACTGTAATTTGATTTATTGATTCAAAAGTAGCATTAATCAAAATTTCTAGCAATTTAGACAATTTGCATAACTTCCACATGTATCTGACTGCTTCATAAGCAGGTATAATTCCAGAAATAACTCAATCACCAAGATGCACGTGTGTGTTATTCTTTTAAATGCAGTCTTTTGTGCAGCACAGTGATTAACCCATGAAGCATCAATCTTGCAAACTGGGTTTGGAGTGTCTTTTGTTTCTGTCTTATAATGAGCATTCCAAATTATTCTACTAGACAAAGTCTCTGTACTTCTTATCAGTAGAGTAACATGGTCCAAATACCAATAACCTGATCAGTCTGTTGGCAGCCAGGGATATGCTTGATCTCAACAAATATAATAAAATTTGTGCAATGCTGCCGTACCCAAATCTGTGGCCCCATCGTGTATTTTCTGGGTGAAATTGCATGTGCTGCATCCTACAAAAAGTGTTCATTGTTTAATTCTAACAAGTATGTCCTTTAATAGTCATTGATAGCTGTAATGGAATTACTGAAAAGGGGATACAGTTTTGTTTGGCTTTTCAGTTCTTACTTAAAAAGATATTATGAAATGTTGACCCAACATCTGCATCAGTGACTGGCATTGGAATAAATGCAATATCCCTATAATGTGCTGTAGGAATATGTGCTAATAAACATTCATTAATATTCAGGGTTTGTGCATAGGACTGTAAGGCAGCAGAAAAGGTGTTTAATTTAGGATGCCAGTCTAGAGTTCTTGACTCAGTTTTAACCAAAATGTATACCTTTGTTTTTTGTAATATTCTTATCTCTGATAAGAAAATATTCAGAAAAGTGTTCAGCACTTACAGTTCTGATGGTTTCAGATGACATACGTGCATATGTAGATGAAAGGAAAAATCGCAGTAGAATGGTAACAAGAATCATAATCACTGTTTGAATAATGAGTCCAGGTGAAGCAGGTTGGGACTGAAGAGGGTTCTGAAGAAACTGCAGACATGGATGGTAAATTGTTTTTTTGCAGTCCATATAAAATCAATTTCCAAACATGATTTGTTGTAAAGTTTCTGCTATTTTCAATTCCACGAGAGAAACTGGATCACTTTTATACTATCTAGTTCATTGTTAATGAAATACAATGTGTTTAAATATTTTTTCTCAGTTACGATTGGGAAAGCACTGTTGATGATGAGATAAATGAAGGAGAATTACTATGTTTTGTTTTCAACCGAGGGGACATTTTTGAACCATATGATTTAACTTCTAGGGATGACCATGATGGTATTGTTGAAAAGCCTTTAGATTTCATTTCAAGATGCAATGACGTCCCTGGTATTCCATCTGGTATGGTTTGTGATTGTCTCAGTAGTGTTGAAAGAAATGACGTTAATGGCATCTTGTCTGCATTTGTCACGAGGGAGGGCCTTCTTGATATGCAACACAAGGAACCAAGTGGGAAGTCCTTCACATCTGACAGCAGTGGTAGTGGCAAGCAAAACCATGTAAGGTCCTTTACAGGGAGCTCTACAAAATCCTGAAGCTCAAAATCCTGAAACCTAAAATCTTAAAAGTTCAAAATACTAAAAACTCAAAATACTGAATCTCATAATACTGAAAACACACAGGATACCAACACTTACTATATTCCAACACATTACATACAGAAGCATATTACCCTTATAGGTTCATAGGTTCATAGGCTGGTACTAGGCTATTGGCCCTAGGGCCTATACAAGCCTAGCCATAACAATTCCCTGGCTATTTCTTCCCACACTATTTACTTCCCTGGACCTCTGTACTTCAACTATAAGCAGGGGGGCAAGTCAACCTGCACCTGCCACACCCCCTGGTACTTAAATATATCAACTCTGAGATTGCAGTTCAGTACACTCAGTGCAATCTCAGAGTTGATATATTTAAGTAGCAGGGGGTGGGTGGGTTCAGCCCCCCACATGAGGGGTACAGGGTAGCTTGCCCCTCTACTTATACTTGGAGAAGAGTAATATAGTTTCTCTTTTATTTGTTTCTGTATGTACTTGTGCTGGAATATAGCAAGTGTTGGTATCATGTATGTTTTTATTATTATGAGATTCAGTATTTTGAGTTTTCAGTATTTTGAACTTTCAAGATTTTGGTCTCAGGATTTTGTAGCGCTCCCCCTTTACATCATGAGCTAAAGGCATTTTGTCATGAGAAAAATCAAATAAATACAGTGGCACCTGGTTGCATGTTATAATGGTCCATTTTAGCTGGCATCAAATGAGCTTGTAAGACAGTATTATGGTAAAACAGAAAAACAGGACAAAGAGACTTGCAATAAAGAAAAGCAGATTCATCTACATTTTGCAATTCCAAATTCTTTTGTAAGGGTGTGGCAAGCATTATCATGTGTCTTCCTATAAAAATTTGATGGGAGGATAACTTCCTAGTGGTACTCACTACACTTTGTACACTAAGTAAAACTAGAGACAAACCTTCTGGCCATGTAAGACAGTTTCCTCACACAATTTTGCAAACCTTACTTAGAGTGTTTGTCTTGCTCAATCCTTAATGCTTGTGGTCTGTGTGGGCAATGGCATTGCATTTTTATTTTTAATATCTTACTTGTTGTTGTGTCTTTCGGCTTTTCCCGGTTAGGGGTCGCCACAGCGGAACTCTGGTCCGCTAATGATTGGCAGTTGATTTTTACGTGCCGAGTTGCCAGCCCTGATACACAACCTTCAACGAAAGTATGCCCATTCACGCATGTCTCCATGCAGAAGACGCTCTAGCTGAGAGTTGAACCGGTCAGCGTCTTACTGTGAGGCGACAATGCTACTGCAGCACCACCACCACGGGTATTTTTAATATCTTACTAATCTGTTATATTACTTATATGGTAAAATGTGCTCCCTGACCAGACTGGACACATCAAGGTTCACCAGATCTAGTTATTAACTAAAAAAAAAAAAAACTTCTTAGCTAATCTTGCAGCATCATTCTTAGGACAAGAGTATACCTTTGTCCATTTTGAAAAAAAATCAACAATTACAAGAATTCGCTTGAATTTCTGCAATTGCAGGAGCTTCATGAAGTCCTACGGAATGCAGTAAAATGGTCTGCTTTGATACATTATAGTCTAAACAGATTGTACAGCTATTTAAAAAATTCTGAGTGACTTCTAAAATATGAGGGGCATAGCAATATTTCAAAGTCTGTTTTATTAATGTATTTTTCCCATAAATGGAAAGGCAAATGGTAAACTTTTACCAACTGACTTAGAAATGTTTGTGAGACTACTAGCTGCCCATCTGGGTGGTGCCAGTGTAAATTCAGAGAATGGATGCATCCATTCCGGATCCATCTCACACTCTCTCTGAATCATCCTTGTAAAGAAACAGTTGCTATAGAAATTAAGCCTGAACAGGGTAAGACAATGCAGTTTATATGGCAGCCATGTCAGCAAAGCAGTTATCCTTTGAAATGTAAGAGGAATCAGTTTTATGTGCAGCACACTTCACCACCTCAATTCCCTTTTGTAACAGTAATCTGTTTGATAGTTCATGAATGAAAACAGCATTTTAAGTGACTGCCCTTGCTGAGGTCAAATACCCCATTCTCTCCAAAGTGTTCCAAAATCATGAACTAACCCATAAGTATAATGTGGTTCTGTAAAAATAATCACTGCTTTGTCCTATGCCAATTTACAGGCTTTAGTAATGGGTACAAGTTCACTTATCTGAGCAGACACATTTCCATTTAATTGTCTCATCCGTAAAACACTGTACTGGCTACACACAGAAAAGGGTGCTACTACATTTCCGTCATCTCTTCAAACACAGGATCCATCAACAAAAAGAAGTAAATCAGGATTTGGAAGTGGAACATCCTTTACATCCGACCTAGCAGGAAGCACATAGTTAAGTACAAAGACAGAGTCATGGGGTTCTATTTCATCTAATATAGGAATCAAACAAGTAGAACTAAGCAGTGGATATCTGACAATCTGTAAAGAAGGGCTGTTATGTAACAGCAGTTCAGATTTAAATAACTGTGCAGCTGACAGGTATTATGCTTTAGTTTTCATTTATAATTCTTCAACAGAATGTGGAACTGCCACATAAGTCTCATGCCATTTATACCAAATGAACTGTGGTGGCTGTGGCTCAAAGCAGTGGGGGAGGGCTGCTGCTTCAGGATCAAGATTTGTTCTAAAATTACAACAGCTCTGATATCATTATTTCTGTGCTGTACTAATAATCTTAATGCTACTTTATTTCTTTCAAAACAGTATAAGAAAAATCTCTTTCAGTAGTCCAATAACCCAAGAGTAGAAATGTTTGAAAGTAAAGTTTAATTGAGCAAAAATTTGCTCATGGCGATCTTCCCAAGACAGAAGCTCAAGAGTGTTTTTCTTTAATAATTCTAATAAAGGGTTTACTACTTCTGCATAATTTGAGATATATTATTGACAATACCCTGTTAGTCCCAAAAAAGCCTGCAGCTATTTTAACATTATAGGGTATAATGCAGTTCAGATGGAAGTATGCAGTTCGGATTGAAGTAATGCACGTCTTCAGAATTTGCCTAGAGGTTTCTAAAATAAGATGACCTAAATACTGAAACTGTGATTTCCATAACTGCAATTTTCATTTATTGATTTCCAATCCTTGTTCTGCTAATTTATTTAAAAGAAAAACAGTATCTTGCTTGATGAGTTTTATAAGGTAATAGTGAATCTTCTACATACAGTATCAAGGTAGAACAACACGGAAATTCAGTTTATCTGTTTTTTTTTTTCACTAGAGAAAAGAGAAAGAGATTCTATATATCCCTGTGGTAATTTTGTCCATGTATACTGTTGTTCCTTGTATGTAATTGCAAACAGACAGGAATAGATTTGGTTCCTGAAATGGAATAGAAAAGAAAGCAGAGGAAATGCCTATCAATGAAAAGGTGGTAGCAGCTGGTGGGATAGAACTTAACATTGTGGCAGGATTAGGAACTCAAGTAAAAGTCATCACTACTAATGCATTAACTTCTCATAAGTCTTGTACAAATCTATAAGTATTTTTACCTGGTTTCTTAATGGGTAAAATGGGTGTGTTACATGGGCTTTCAGTTGGGACAATTATTCCTTGTTGGAATAGCATAGAAATTACAGGTTCAATTCCTTTCCCTTCCTCATTTTTCAAAAGATATTGAATTACCATGGGTAGGCACTTACACAATTTTAAAACAACTTTCACAGGTTCTGCATCTCTTATGAGCCCTACTCCATTTTCATGAGTAGTTAAAAAATGTGGAGGGACTGCTTCCAGGCCTTCCAAGTCAGGGACATCTTAGGCTCATTCTGCTACTAGAACAGCAAAAAGTATATTTTCATCTGTACAAATTTCAGTTAAATACAGACTCAAATGAGATTTTTCATTTTGAATGTCAAGATAAACTCCATGCAGATATAGTAAATAGTACATCATAGCTTGCATAGTAAATATCTACCCAAAGGATTTAATGGAGCAGTATTTCCAGCAACAAAAGCATGTTGGTCTTTTAGCTTACTAATTTAGATAGGAATAGGTTTGGTTTCTGGGTAAACCGGAGGAACTCCTGCTACTCCCAACACAAACTGTTTTATTGTAAAGTGGGAGACATTCTGCATTTGCTAAAATAATCATGGATACGATTGCTCCTGTGTCAACAAGAAAAGGAAGAGAAGAGAACAGAAGACAGAGTTACATACTGTAATATCAACAAAAGGATCTTCCTGATCAACTGGTATCAATGGGAATAGCTGTGGCCCTTGTTCATGGCTGTCCTAATGATCTGGTTGGCACACTGCTGGCTGTCAGGCAGTATTCCATACTGGAGAATGTCTTTCTGCCTGTTAGGGTGCTTAAACATTTGATAAATTTGTGTGTACATGCAGAGGGAATTCTTTACACCAGTGTCCAGCTTGTCAACAATTAAAACAATTACTAAGGTGGGGTTTGTGGTGATGGGGGGGGGGTAAAACATTTTATGACATTGTCCTGGTGTTTGTGGCTGAAAAAAATCTAAATATGTTCTTCATCGGCAATTTCTTCTTCTCCTTTCCCATCAGCATGAATCAGTGTCAGACTGCTGAAGCTGAACTTTGATGAGTTTCTTTTGTTGCTGTTTTTCTTCTCTAACTAAATTGTCTGCTTACATACTGTCCGTGGGATTTTGTGAAAGCCTAAACTTTGACAGTTTAAAAAAAAAAAATCCTTCTTAATCTTTTCCTGTACTATATATTCTTCGACGGCTGCCAACAGCTCACTAGCTGCCACCCCTTCTATAGGTTATAGGTGTCCAGGAAAAGCTTCAAATCCATCTGTCATATGTTGTAAATATTCATCAATGGATTAATTTTCTTTTTGTACAATTGTCTTAATCCTTCCCCTATCCAGTGTTGGAGCATGCTGTATTGATAGCTTTTAACTGATTATTCTTAGCAGCAAGAAACCCTTCATCCATATGTTTTGGGATGTTATTGCCTGTGTTAGATTTTTCCAGTATTTTCCTAAAAATGTCAAGGGGTGTTGAGGCTTCTAAAACTGCTCTTACATTTTCAATAGTAGGGTTCTGGTATTGTAAATGTCTTTTTAATGTTTTAGTAAATCTGGCTGACTGTGTCTAGATTGGAGGGAGAGAATCTACAATGGTTTGAAAATCTTCTGCAGTCCATGGATGAACAACCCTTATGGATGGCTCCCCGTCTCCGTCTGATTTGGGCATCTCTCTTGATGGGGACATCTGTGTATTAGGGATTTATGTTTCAAAAGAAGAGTAATCAGACTCTGATACTTCCTCTGTATCTTGTTTAGAAAGCTGGCTCTAGTGATATTCTTCTCTGTCAATAATTATAGCAAATTGTGTAACTAACTGTTTAATTGTTTTAAATTATTCACTTTTGGTGGAGCACTATTATTGAATTGCTTTAATTTACTTACATGATTTGTATTTTCCCCATGTCTATAATTTTGGCAGAATTCATTTTCTTTGTTGATTGTTCTAACATTTGCTTTGAGGTTATCCTAACAAGTTGTCATTTTTGTTGTCTAAATCTAGTATTATAAATTGACTCATGGGGATGATCTGAGGTACTACAAGTAACCTGGGATGTATCTGGGAAAGTTGTTATTGATTTGATAAACTGAGCCAGTCATCATCTAAAGATTCCGGTTGACTAATTGCCATTTTCTCTAACTGCTCTTCTGCACATTTCTGTAATGTATTTACTGTCTTATTAGCTGCCTGCAGCTATGATTTTAAACAAATTGAATTATATTTTAAACTTCTAATGACAGATTCCTTTTCTTAATTCACTTTGTCCTTGCAATAAAGAATGTTCCTTCTACTGTGGCAGTTCGACTTTTTATACATACGACTATATCCTTTTCCTAATTTTCAGATTCTTCTCGCTAGATGTTAAAAGCTGACCACCAGGATGCTAGTACTTCATTCCCTTTCTGTTTCAAATTTTTTTTAACATTTTGAAAGATGTCCTTATTAAAAGTTTCTCACGCATATTTGTTGAGCTCATATTATCACCAAATAATTACAACTGTCTTGACTATACTAATAACACATGGGCTCATAGGAGATTTCTAGACTAATGGCTTAAATGCCTTTACAAGCCTAGCCAATGTAACTAAATTTTACCCAATATATGGTCCCTAGGGGCAACAGGGTGGCACAAGTTTGTGCCTATGCCTTGAGTATCTCCCAGACTTCCCCTGTCCATAAGGGACATCAATAATAACCCATGTGTGAATTTACAATTCCCCATCCATTGGTCCAAAATGTGTTTGAATGGGGCCAGTGAAGAGCTGTGCCTAACATGAATAGGAAGCCTGTTGCAAAGAAGGTCAACCTCTGAGACACATATCTGTCTCTCCAGCATGTCTTATTTCAGTTGCTGACTAAGTTTAGATCATTAGATTGGGTGGCCAGCATGCTATTTGACTTGCAGACATGTAGCAACTCTAACAGGGTTGGATTTGTGAGTGCAATGTAGGTCAGGCATAGGTCATCCCTTGATAGTTGGTAGAGTAAAAGGCTAGGGATTTTAGTGTGTCTGCATTGTATATGTTACTTACACCATGTATTTCCTTTGTGAGGAACCTTTGCAGTCACTCTTGGTTGCAGTAACTGCCTAGTCAATTACATGCCAAATGATGCATTTTACTCGATTATTAGTCTAATGAAGGGTGAGTACAGTCAGACTATAATTTCCTTGGATTAGGATGCCATCCTTTTACTTATAAATTATACCACAAAGAAGGACTTCCTCATCACTGTGGACAGATGGCAGTAAAAGTTCTGGCAACTATCCATCTGTGAATCTAGATCTCTCACCAATGAGTCTACCCTTAGGGGTGTGCTATTGATGCTGTAATTTGCAGGGGTATTTGACTTCCCAAAGGCTATGATATAGCATTTTTTTCACATTTATTTTTATAATTTTGTTCAGGTACCAATCATTTGTCTGATCTAGAACCCAGTTAAAGAATGTCTACATCATTGGGGGATTCACTGATTGCCCCCAGCTTGCAGTCATTGGCAAACATTAGTCTTGACTTCAGAGAAGTATATTATGAACAGGAGTGGTCACACCACCATGTGGCACACTGGCCTCTTGCTGGATCTGGAGTCATCCATTTTAACTGCATGTGTCCTGCCCATGAGCCAACTGGCTATCCATCTGGTAATACAGGGATTTATACCTAGTTTAATGAGTTTATTTATAATACCTGAGTGGAGAATTGTGTCAAATGCCTTGGCCAGGTGGAGGTAGGTAGTGTGTATTGTGTTACCCTCATCCATGGTCTTAGTGACTTTCTCAAACAAACCTACCAAATTCAGTAGGCATGACCTGCTCTTGACAAAGTGGGTCCGATCCAGTGTTTGACGTTTCCTATGTCATTACCTATCAGGTCCATGATTACTCTTTTCATGGCCAGTTTCCTATGTCATTACCAATCAGGTCCATGATTACTCTTTTCATGGCCTTACATATAAGACTAGTCAAACGTATTGGTCTGTAATTTCCTGGATTAATAGACAGTCCCCTCTTTATGCAGAGGGATGACTGTTGCTGTCCTCTCCTCTACTGGGACAAAGCCAGTCTGGAGGCTGTGGTTAAATAAGGATTCTAATTGGATTGATAAGTCCTGCTCTAAGCTATTTAAGATGAATCCTGCTATATCATTAGGCCTCATTGAAGCCATGTTTTTAGATTTTGAGAGTGCAGAGGCAACCTGTTCTTTGGTGATATTTGTCAGCTCAGTGGTGGAAAGTATTTCTTTGGGGAGAACTAGGATTGATAGGGGGAGACATTTGAGCTGAATTTGTCAGCCAGCAGATTTTATATCTTCTATGTAAGTATAAGTGATGCCATCTACAACTAATTCTGCACATTGCTGAGTGTTGCCCTTAAGATTGCGGAGATAACTGAAAAATGCCTAATGGTTGTCCTTAGGTCTGGAGGCTGTTTTCCAAGACTTGACTAGTTCACTGGTTCATTTGTATAGACTAATGAGGGACTTATTGCTCTGTTGTACACATTCCATCTTGCTTCTCATCAGCATTTTCTTTTTTTCTAAAACCTGTTAATACTAGGGGTCCACCAAGGTGGCTTGTTTTTTGTGGTTTGACCTGGGTTTATTTCAGTCTGGTACTGTGGTTTCTACGCAGTTGTTTATATGTTTGTACATTTGTGTATGCTTCTGCATATGGCCCTCAGTAGGGGGGAATTCACCACAGAGAAGCTCCTAAAGTCTTTTTGGGGTTAGGTGGGGGGGATTAGTTTTACCTTTATTTCAAGGGAGACATCTCTGTGATCTGATCTGACCCAGTAAGAGCATCACACTGGAGAGGAGGGGGAGTGCAGATCTTTCCCATATTTGTGAATACCAGTTCCATAATTGTGAGAACAAGTGAATACTTGTTCCCCTAGTGGGACTACAGACTAACTGCTCCAAGGCATTTGAATTTACAAAGTCAAGAGGTCTTTGGACCTGCATGTTAATGGTCGTATATGCCTCCACATCAATCATTGAGAAAGGGAGTTGTCCCGAAAGCTTTGTGTTGGATAAAGGTGTTCTGTTTTTTACTCAACTGTGTTCGTGTGTTCTTGATCTTCAGTATACTTGTTAGCAGTGATTACGTAGGATTATAATTGCCTCAGGGCCAATAGCCTAATAACTTCCTATGGTCCTATGATGGGAGACCCTTAGCTAGCAAGAATATGGTAATGGAAATTCCTATATTTAGTTGTACATGGAGTAGCTCAAGCACGTCATACTGTCTGTCCAGCCTTGAGGCGTGCTTATTATTTATAAAGATAGATGCACCGCTGCCTTTTGCTCCTTCATATTCAGTGGGTGTTGGAAAGTATAAAAGGCGTTATAGTTATGCACTGCCAGAGTGCTTTCACTGGCTTTGAACCATTTTTGAGTAATTTCATAGATGCCAGCATTCTCCAGGATGAGGAGAGCTTCTATGGAGTGCAGTTTCTTTTTGAGACTCCTAGTATTCAGCAGTAACAACTTTAGCTTGTCCTGAGTAACATCTGTTATGTTGGTAGGTTTGTCTGTTTATCTATGCCCAAAAAAGGTACAATTGGGGTGGATAATGTTTTGCCAATATACAAAAGCCTGGAGGTGACAGGTGAAGGCCATCCCTTGCAAGGCAGCATGGTCTGTCAACCATGTCCTCCCAAACTGACAAGTATAGGACCCAGTTGAAATGACACCAGTAGCTAAGCCACTTGTTAAAGTTGATAATTTCCTGCTGGTATTATATCATCTGTGGAGACGGTGCAGTTCTGTGCAGCTCTAGGCTTATACCTGCCTGTGACACACATTCTGAGAGAAAAATCATAGCTCTCTTCATATAATCCAAGGAGACATATCTCAGGTCATTCATACCCACATGGATTATGTCTGAGTCATA
This sequence comes from Protopterus annectens, assembly GCF_019279795.1. Classification (NCBI taxonomy): domain Eukaryota; kingdom Metazoa; phylum Chordata; order Ceratodontiformes; family Protopteridae; genus Protopterus; species Protopterus annectens. The sequence continues at coordinate 208,113,116 of NC_056748.1, forward strand.
CTGGTACTTAGGGTAAGTAAGAGTTAAGTTAAGTTAAGTTGAGTTAAGTTAGAGTAAGCTTGTGTGATCTGGCAGATCCTGGCCTCAGACAGGCAACTAATTGTATACTTTGTTGGAGTCACAAACTCTGGATGCATTCATATACCTGCACTGGCACCTATTGCAATACCCACTTACATACTAAAGTGGCTAGATATGAAACTATGATTTCAAACAGTTCTCACACTAGTACTCACACTAGGAATGAATCTGTTCTGTTTTTAATTACTTTTCTTTGTAATCAAGTTAGCATTTTGGAGGCCACCCAGCAAATGTCAGATCAGAGCCCCCCCATGGACACTTCCAGTCAAAGAATCACCTTGTCACTGCCACTTCTCCAAAGCAACACTGTAGTTTATTCTGCAGAGTTTTAGGAGTAGTATGCACAGCCTGAACTGTTGCCACAATTCTCGCACATTACAACATGCCTGTCTATCACATTATGTGGTCCATCTCAGAGATATTAACAGTTACTGGTATATAGTTTCAATAATGATGCAGAGCTAGTCTTAGATGAAATTGTGCCCTGCACTATCTACTGTTTTACTCCCCCCAACACACACACACATATTGCACCAAAGGTCTCCTCTGTTTTCCCCACATCCTGGGGTCCTGACACCATGCACATCATGTTTTTTTTCCTTTTATCATATTTTGCCTTACTCTTCAGCTTTTTCAAGAAAATCACAACTTCCTATATCCTCTGAATTGCATTTTAAAGTTGGTTTCTTTTTTTTTTTTTTTTGCACTACATTTTCATCCAGTGATGGCTTGAGCAGAAACTATAATTATGGGAAGAAAGTCAGTGTTGTTCCTTTTAACAGACCTTTCCTAAGACAGCATATTAGTAACCATTTAGGAAATAATTTTATTAAGTCATGACCCCAGAAGCCATGGAGTTATATATGCTCGGTAATGTATGTTACCAACGTTTTAATCCAATGGTGGCAAGAACAAAAATCATAGGCAATAAAAGAATTTCAGCTTATTTTTTTTTCTTTCAAGGAAGACATAAGTTGTGCCTGAGGCATAATATTCAAGGCTAACAAAATTATAGTACACAATATAAACAGGCAGGTGTTTTGAGAATAAGCATGTCCTCTCTGGGGATACTGCCCTGCAGTAAAATTCAAGCATTGCCTGTGCTTCTCTCTGGTATTATATTGGAATGAAAGCAGAGGGTCAAATGGCATAGACATGTATTTCAAGTAACTGCTGTCATGCATACCTAGCATGCATCCTCACGCTTATCACCCCCCACCACCAAAAAAGACAGTCATCTGTATATATACAACTGATGTGTGATTGTGGAGAAAGTGAAAAAAATAATGATTACAGTAATGTTTTCTGCTTTGTTACTCCTAGACAGTAGACTGTCACACATCAAGCTATACAGACATCTGTTAGAAAAGTAAAAGAAACAATGACCCCACTTTCGCCAGCACCAACACAAGCTATAATGACCTCCTCTGCACACCTATAAAGTTTCATTCTGATGAAAATTAAAGAAATAATGACCTCACTATCCCCACCCCCCAATACACGCAACCTAAAGAAACCTTCTCTATACACCTATTAGCAGGGCTGGTTTTAGAATAGGGGCGGATAAGGACCGAGGCCACCACTAAATCCATGTCAAAATCAATTTTTACAGTTTAGGTTCTGGGACATCTAGAAGCTCTGAGTGTCAAAATGTTTTGTGATATATTGTATGCCTTACTTTTGAAATATAGTTACATGTTAACTGCATTTTTTATGACTACCCAGTTATGTATGTGCCTGGCATTACTGTGTGTGTGCACAGATAAAAATCAGTGATCATTTTTAAATACATAACACACACACTGCTTGTTCCCCTTGAGGAAAATGGGAGAAATTTGGTTTCATCTGCTGCTGTTTATGAGGTGCTGGGGTTAACCAGAACACATGGATAGATTTATACACTGACAGGGAGGGCATGAACTCATAACAGAAAAATCATAGCCAAGAACTCAGTCAGAGCAAAGCATTGTGACATGGCAATGCTACTTGCTGCACCACTGTGGTAATTTGTTATACTATATATGTGCACTCTTTTGGATTTGTTATACTACCTATTTATTTATACAATTTGGACTTGTCATACTATTTGTCTGTACTACTTGTGAAGCTTTTCTCCTTGGGCCTCTGCTGAAAAAGGGCTTTTGCTCAGTCGGACCAATAGGTCAACAAATGTCAAATAAATAAATAAATAAACACACACACAAACCAGTAAATAAAATTAACAATTGTTTTTGCACACATCCTCATCCTCCAAGGCCACAAACTATAGTCCCATCATGTGTAAGATCTGTGTTTGTGATGGTTAGTGAAAGAAAATATGGCCAGCTTGTAACTTAAATGCACTACAGCCACATCCCTCCACACAAGCTTAATGGCAGTGCTGATGATGTTTGTGCAAGAAAGTGAAATAAATTATACCCAGATTTTTACTCTTACACTGCAAGTCACACAGACACACAGATGTACACACACATTCGCTATAGCAATACTAGTTTTGCACTGATTTTAGCAAATAGCAATAGATTGTGCAACACTTTTCCTGCCACACCAGATCAGAGTCTGCTGTTCAAAGGTCATCAAACGACAGCATGGGTATGTCACAAGTAATGTATACCATTCTTTCTCCTTGATTTCAAAGAATGTCCCTGATTTGCTTCATAACGCTGCTCTGTCCCTCATAAAACATTTGATTTGTTAGGTTAATCATTCAGAATTACAGACAATTAATAAATCCATACAACAGAATTTCATACTTATTATCCAGAAAATGCATGTTGTTGCAAAATGTGTTATTCTACTAACTTTTAAGTGGATTACTATAATATTTAAAAAGTGTTCCTGATGTTGAACCTTCATTCTGCTGTTATTTTTGCCTTTACCCATATAGTTACAGTATCTGGTATTCCGTTTCTATTTGTAAAAATCCATGAAAGAGAAAATCATCCCAGAAGATTGGAAGCATCAGCTCTTCTTAAAATATAAGCTTTGCACTGAGATTGGTCATTATGGGCTGCTGACCACTCTAGTGATTATCTATCTCATGTTCATTCACTGTTTACCAGTTTTATCCTAACAGGGTGATATCACAACCCTGTTTTTGATAAAGTGTGTAATCGAAAAAAAAGAATAATAATTTGTTTGTCCCCATGTTTACCCAACCAGTATCAGCTTTTGTGGGGCTGCCACTCGGTCAAGAATGATTAGGGGGTCTTGCAGCCATTGGTACTGCAGATGCCTAATGCTGGTTATGATCTTAGTTTTAGTGGAGAGAAGGCCCACCGGCAGGATTTAGCTAAGTCAAGGACACTGTCAGTAATAAAAGACAATAAAATTGTGAAGCCTGTTACTTGACAAAACACTGTTAGCATAACCAGAGATATCATATAGTTATAAAGAAGAGTTACTGTTACCCAACAGGATTGCTCTAGTAGGTCTTGTTGGTTTGAAAAACATGCTACAAATATCAATATGATAACATGCTGTAGACGGGGATACTGAGGACCAGGGGGGCCTCCACAACTGCAGGATTCACCAGTGCCTAAAGCTAGCTATGTTTTTGATTAAAATATGCTTTCATACATAATAAGGATACTCTGTCATAATGAAAGGGATACTCCAGTCCTTGTTATTTTATGATTAAACCCCACTCTCATTCAATCAAAATGAAGTCTATTTTATTACTTACATCCAATGTTCCCACTCTCATACAATTTACCCACTTACAACCAATTGAATCTAATACAGAAATTGTTAGAAAAGCTTACCCGCAGAGACCCTATACTCTGCTGAAGATGAGAAGAATAAGAATAAGAAATGATGTATCAATACTCCAGAAAACTGCCGGACAGAAAACCTGTCTTGATTGGGCCCAGTGTTACTTTCTGCTGCAGCAATGCACACCATCTCTAAAAATCTGAGACTTCATGGCACCACACTAAGGTAACAAAATAACTTCAACCAACACAGTCCAGCAGAGAAGAATAGTCTCATTTATTGCAGAGAACACACGTACATGGAAGACTTGGTAATCAAAATCCTGTCTCCTCGGATCATGAAAAGATTTTTTCTTTTATATTATTTCTGATTAAATGCAACAATATAGCAACTATTTTGGTACAACTACTGACCAATTAAAAATAAACAGCTTTGCATGATTTTTTCTAACTAATGATCTCCTAACTCCCTATCTGTACCTTTCCATAGTAAGCACAAATCTTGTATCCATAGTGGAACTTTCAACAATGCCCATGCTGGCACTTTCATATTGGCAGGAAATTAATCATCTAAAGCAGAATAAGTGAAGAATCCATTTTGAAATTAAAGGTACATCAAAAGTAGAATATTCACTAAACATTTTTCCCCTTCTTCTACCTTCACACAAGTATCATAGAAAATTCAAAAATAAACCTAGTAGTCCACCAACATAAATCAAATATATAACAGTAGTAAGAAGCTCCTTAAATTATACAACAGATATAAAACTCGACTTGTAAAAGAAAATATCAAAATATAAAATAAATCAGAAAAAATACTTTATCAAATATACTAAAATAGACAGTGAACTTAGGATGACATATTTAACCAATGATGATTCTAAATCATTCTTCAGCTGTATTAATAAACTAAGAAAAATGCTTTATGTTGCTCTGAACATATTTGTAATGCCACCGCCTTTTCTGACCCAATCAACATTGCCAATATCTTTACAAACAAATTTAGTGCCAAAGCCACCCCTATGACTTCTATTCAACTCCCTGAAATATCTTAATCCCTACTCAGGCAATTATCTCTAAAGATCATTTACTGAAAGTGATAACTAAGTCCTAAAATACTTCTTCCACGGGACCTAACTTTAAACCTGGTTGCTTAACAAATAGTGTAGGCATTCTCTGACATACCCACTCTTTAAACTGTTTAACCTACATTTAGCTATTAGGTTTTTCCATAATGAGTAGTGATACCCCTCCAGAAAGATGGTCTTGCAACTCACCCTGGTAATAACAGAACTAACAATCTTGAAGCTTCATCTGTAAATCAAATGCACATATGTAAGTAGCCTTATAAACTACAGTATCAAGAATATTATTAGACATAACCCCAACAGATTGTCTTCTGAAATGTAAATTCTTTCTCTACTGAATGGGTAAACTTCTTCAAAAGGGTTATGGAGATAGTAGACAATGAACATGCAGTACCCATAGTTTATTTTGAACTGGCCAAGGCCTTTAATGCTATTCCTCCATTTTGACATGATGCAGAAGGGAAATTCTTTAAAAACTGACTCATATATGGTATGATGGAGTGCGAACTGGCTGGAAGACATTACCTATACTGTATGTGCTGCGTGTGTCTCTTCAGAATATAACAAAGTGACATGTGGCTTGCATCAGGGCTTGGAGCTTGGGCCTGTCCTTTTTGTACTTTCATTTTCAGATCTCCAAGCAGAGAGCCAAGACCTCTGTCTTACAAAGTGTGCTGATCTCTGTAAACTAGGGGTTGTTGTTAAGCCACCCAGTTATGTGCAAACCCTCCAGAATGAACTCACCTAGTACAATCTTGGTGTGCTAAAAATAGGCTCAAACTAAATGCTAAAAAAGTTTAGCATTATCACTTTTGGTAGACAAACCCTCCAATCATCACACTATATAGATAACTAACCACAACAAAATTAATATACAGTTAGACATCTAAGGATTTGGTTTGGTAACTCCCTGTTTCTGGCCATCACATGACAAGAGTATCCCTAAATCCTTTTGCACTGCCAACTGTCAAAGAAATATCATCAAGGTCTAATGAGGTAATACCTCCTTTATTCTCTGCATTGATCAGGCCAGTAACTAAGTACAATGCCCAGTTCAGGAAGTATTGCACTAAACAAGTCAAACAGTTAGAAAAACACTAAAGGTTCCTAACCAAACAAATCACAGACCTCAAGTCCCTCAATTATCAAGAGAATCTGAAAATTCTATCCCTTTATTCAGTTTATTATAGACTTTTGAGAGGAGATCTCCGTCTCACTTTCAGTGCCATTAGAGACCCAGCTCTCCTGGATCTTCTGCATTTCCACTGAAAAGCCAACACTAGAACCAGGGACCTAAATCTTCACCAAGAGATAAATGAAAAGCAATGGAGGGGGCTATTTATAACCCAGTGCCCCCCTAATCTCTGGAATAAATTTGCCCTGCACATTAAGTAGTGTGACCCCTTATCTTCCCTTAAATATAACCTTGGTGAATGGATGGGTTTTCACTAATTTACTTCAGAGTTGTCTGGTGTGGTCATCCTGGAGAAAGGAGGTTCAGCCTCCAGGAAAGCACTGGCAAAGTACAAATTGTTATAAAACTTAGTAGTTTGGAATATCTTTGAATCTATTGATCTTTTCATCTATCTCTTATAAAAACATTAGTTGTTTTGTAACATCAAAAATCATAGACTGATGCCTACTAAATATGAGGAGGACTGGGTAATTAATAAGCAACTCACTTATAAAAGTGACAGTCCCACACAATGTTACAATGACACTGATACCCCCCACCACACACACACAGTCCACAGTCAGTCCATCTATACAGAATGTGAAGTAAGGTTTTACCAAAGTTAAACAGGACTACTGAACCATACAACTGGGGATGCTGTTACATTTTAGATATGTAAAAGACATAAGAGCTGATGTTAAGAATCACTGAAATGCAAAATATTTACTGCTTCTTGGCCAAGTAATGCATACAGATATGAAATACTGATTATAGTCTATTTACTATAATATGTACTTCAAAATGGGTTCTAAACACGTGAGCTCAAATTCAATAATTTTGGCTGTACCATTTTTATGTACTTCAAAATGGGTTCTAAACACATGTGAGCTCAAATTCAGTAATTTTGGCTGTACCATTTTTCATTCATTAGTAGATTAACTTAGCATATGAGATCCCATTCATTACTACATTCTACTTCTTCAAATAAAAACATCCCCATCAAATATGCACAGCAACAACATGGTTGCATAACTCAAGAGCTATATTTTTGATTTCCTAAACATAACATATTAAATAAGGCTATTAATTTATAAATCCTGGTCAGCTATATTGTTCAATATTAAATTATGCTTCATAATCCCTTGTACTTATTCTTTCTGCAGCTTTAATGTATCTTACTCTCAAATAACCCAATATATCTCTTTTTGCCATATAAAGCTGGTTGGATTCACAGAGGTAGTAGAAGCTAGTAGAATCTGATCTGCCAAATTATTCAGTCATAATCAGGGGAAATAGGAGTGTCATAAATGATTGATAATTTATTGTGCCGCTAGTAAATCTATTATCCCACTATTATTTACTCATTCAAATTACCAAAGGATTTCTTGAGAGACATCATATTATCAAACTAATGCAATTATCACCATTGTATCAAATCAACAGTCAGCATCCATTCTGTCCAGTGATTTGGCAGTTCATTTTGCATGTTGGAGTAATGACATCAATGCCCTTTATAGGACCAGAAGGGTAAATAATAAAAAAAGGACATGCATTAGATTTTACTACCACAGTATTGCAGATACCAAAAAGTAAAAAAACAACCACTGGAACCACAACACTCGTTGAATACTGATTTAATAAAGTAAAGCACTTTTCATCTCCACAATAGTAGACTTCCTCAGACTATTGTGGAGATGAAAAGTGCTTTACTTTATTAAATCGATGTTCAATGAGTGTTGTGGATCCAGTGGTCATTTTTTACTTTTTGGTGCTGCTTTTGTGTTTTGGGACTTTTGGTACAGTATTGCAGATAATTAGTTTGCAAGAGCAGATTTTGTTTTACTGGCACAGCAACAAAATGGTCTTTTTAAATAAAGATCCTACAGTATACCAGTTTTCATTACAACTGTCTCACAGTCTCACTTTTATTGATGTATCAAAACCAAAACTGGACACAACCACCACGATGTTATAAAACCAGTATTTAATGTCAAAGTAAAACAAAGTGAGATAAAATAAGCGCTTTCACATGCTACACAGGCATGCTTCTTCAGATTTCACAAACACATTTTTAAACAGTTCTTAAGTACTAACTGCACAACCAAATAATTGAATAATGGATACAATAATTGAATTCAATAATTGATTGATTGAGCAAGCAATATTTTAAGGCAACCAGCTCCTGGTTGAAAGCTAGATATAAAGTGAATCATATATAATGAAATATGTGTATGTGTATCCTGAATACAAAATATACAATGTGATAAGTAGTATAAAGTAATAATAATTGACTAACTAAAAATTAATAATTTAAACAAAACACAATTTGCAACATCATATCACACTATCCGATATAAAAATATATAAAATATATCAAGACACTATTTACTAAAATGCGTGTACTAACGTACATCTACACCCAGGGTATAAATTTGGGTCGTTAAGCATGTCCAGTGCTTATAATTCATCACCTCTTAAAACATTAATGGAGGGAATATTAATAATATATATAGTATGTAGTATAAAAATACAATATAGAAATATATATACACATATGTATATACACATATATACACACATATATATATATATACACATACATATATATATATATATATATATATATATATATATATATATATATATACATATACACACATATATATATGGTTGAATCCAAAAATACATCTAAATGCGTGCATCCAGTATTGGTTTAATGCTAATAGACTGGTTGAGCCCTGGTTCTACATGTGCTCTCATTCTAAAGATCCATTCAAGCTCAACTGATTCTAAGTGATTCAGGTTACTGCCCCCTCGTTTATTCTGCAATATCAGCTGTAACTGTTTAAAAATGTGTTTGTGAAATTTGAAGAAGCATGCCTGTGTAGCATGTGAAAGCGCTTATTTTATCTCACTTTGTTTTACTTCGACATTAAATACTGGTTTTATAACATCGTGGTGGTTGTGTCCAGTTTTGGTTTTGATACTTTTCTCATTGGGAATTACAACCTTTAGACGGTAGCAGCACTTATTTTTCTTTATCTTGGTTCCTGTTTCTGTGCTGGCTACTTTCACACGATGGAAAGCACAGCTATAGAATTGGACTATAATCCTGACAATGCCTCCAGGAGTTCAAGGTGGAACAACATTGTAAAAATGCAGAATAATCCCTTGCTGGGCTTAGAGCTACATCATTTATCAACGCCGACTACTGCAGGTACTGTGGATAATTTGAGAGAGTTTAATGACTTGCTTAGAGAGCTGGAGAATGATTTGTACAAATTGCAAAGGTTATTATGGCAGAGAAGGCATATGGAGGCATGCCTTCATTTTCGTATTGTACCCAGAGGCATGAGAATTTTATGCATGCCTACTTATGGTAATAATCATCCCGAACTGTTGAAGAGATGGCAGAAATTAAATCTAGAATTAAGCTTTAATTATATAAAATTATTGATTGAATATTTCTCCCCTATTGAAGTGGAACTTACACAAAATGTAGAGTCTCTGAATAGAGATTTACAACACCGCTTCAAGGGAGCGATGTTTGAGAAAAGAATTGACAGCGTTTATACTCAGGTCACATTATATAGTGACAGGTTACAGCAAGTCAAATATCGTAAGCTGCAACGTGATCACAAGGATTTTCTGCTTGGTCAGGTGTTTGTTTGGCCCAAATACAATCAACGTTCAGGGCAAACATCGGACAATAATGATGTTCCCCAAACTTTAGATAAAGAAAAGACATATGTCTATGAACTTGATATAACAACAGAAACAGTCTCAACTGCTGTTTGCAATAAGGAAAGTAAAGGCTCACACAGTATTGACGTGATTACGTCATCAAAAGAGCAACGTGATGATGTTGCATCCTCTGCTCTTCCCTGTAACCAAGAGGCCCTAATGGAGTCGAGAGACAGTGAAGGACCAGGGGCAAGACCGAAGGTATCATCTAGGAAGCCGGAAGATTTTTTTCCATTACCGCTGAAGTTCCGCGACAGAGAAAGGGACAGATCATACAGTCGTGGTCGTCAGAAACGCAAGTTTTCAGGGGAGAACTTCGGCGTGAGATGAAGGTTACGAAGTTGAACCAGCTGGTCTACAATTTTTCACGACTTGAACTTACTACTGCTGACTATTCTCTTTTAAATAAGGGACTGCCTTTTATTCCTTCTCAGGCAAGTAAACTCAGCAAACTTCTAGTCGATCTCAGACTTTTTGGTCGCTCAGAGGCATTAAAGTTAATGCACGCTAACAATAAGAATAATAATGATTGTTCGATAGATCATTTTAAACATAAAAGTTCTTTTTGTCCACAAATACCAACTAATGTTGAATGTTATATTAATCTATGTGAGAATGATTTCTATGCATATTTTTCTAAACAAGGACCTAGATGCATGTACTTTAATTTAAGCCAAGATGAGAGAAGCTCTTTGAGTAACCTAACTTCTAATAATGACATAGTAATAAAACCTGCTGATAAGGGGGGAGGGATAGTGGTAATGGATGATGTAGATTATGACCATGCAATGTTGACTTTGCTATGTGATATTAATACTTATGTAGAGATAGGTTTTGGATCACTCATGAAAATCATTAACAAAGTATATGATGATATTTATGATCTATTGATGTGCAGGCAGGTCACCAAGAAGCTATATGATTTTTTTCTGGTTGAATTTCCCACAATACCATGTATTAAGGGTCTTCCCAAAATACATAAAGATGTTTCACCCCCCCCATGAGACCTATTGTAGCAGGTGAGGGCTGGGTGACTGAAAGGATATCACAATATCTAGAGAGCGTACTAGGACCTATTGTTCGTAACATTCCGAGCATCTTAAAAGATAGCTACCAGCTAATCCATGATATATCAACCATCAAGGATAAATTTAAAGATACTTCTTACTTAATGGTAACTTTAGATGTAAGGAATTTATTTACAGCAATCCCCAATGACTACGGCATAGAAGCAGTTAGGAGTATGCTATCAATAACAGAAGGGGTAACGAATGAACAAGAGTTATTGGTATGTACTTTACTGGATACCATCCTCAACAATAATGTGTTTATATATCGTGATAAACTTTATGCACAAAAGTGGGGGGTAGCAATGGGCACCCCCTGTGCCAACTCTTACGCGAATCTAGTGGTACATTATTGGGAGAGGGAGTTTTTATTTAGTAGCACATATTACCAACAAGTGCTACTATATAAAAGATCTGTTGATGACATACTACTATTTTGGAAAGGAACTGAGATGGATCTCTTAGATTTTATCAGTTTCTTGGAGTCGACTACTGATTTTTTGAGATTTACCTCAGAAATCTCTGCAAGAGAAGTATGTTTCTTGGATGTTAAAATAACCAGGATGATGGATGGTGGTCTCTCCACGAGTCTATACAGAAAACCTTGTTGGAGGAATACACTTTTATGTTATAGTAGCATGCACCCTAGACATGTCTTTCCTAATGTGGTAAAAGGACAGTTTGTCAGAATATATAGGTTATGTAAAGAGAATTCTGACTTACAGAGACAGCTTGATGATCTACACACCCTGTTTTTAGACAGGGGTATAATGATTCTATGATAAATAAAGTTAGATGTTCCATTATGGATAATATAAATGAGAATACTAAAATCACCATGAATCATGCAAATAATAGATCAGGAGGGAGTTATGATAATATAACCCCGTTTATTATGAGATACACTAAAGACAACAGGAAAGTGGTGGACATAATAAGCAAACATTGCAGTGTACTCACCATAGATGCTAAAACGTTGAATATAGTGGGACATAAACCAAGATTCAACTATAGGAATAGTAAGAATTTAAAAAGGCTATTATGTAAGGAACACACAAAAGATAGAATCAATAGATTAAGTATAAATAAAATGAGTACTTTTTGCTGTATGAGATGTAACATGTGTAGATATATAACATTCGAACAACATTTTGTTCACCCTACCATGATGTTTGAGTTTAAACCTAAGTTCTATGCTACATGCGATAGTAAGAATCTAATTTACTTAGCTACATGCACAAAATGTACAGGGTTTTATGTGGGCATGACAGCGAGGAGGTTAAAAGACAGAATATATAATCATATATACGATATCAGGAAAATGAACAACCAGAACGCGTTGGCCAGACATGTTGGTTTAAATGTAGGTCATACTTTTAGGTTCAGGCTGTTACAGCTGATATTGCAGAATAAATGAGGGGGCAGTAACCTGAATCACTTAGAATCAGTTGAGCTTGAATGGATCTTTAGAATGAGAGCACATGTAGAACCAGGGCTCAACCAGTCTATTAGCATTAAACCAATACTGGATGCACGCATTTAGATGTATTTTTGGATTCAACCATATATATATGTGTGTATATGTATATATATATATATATATATATATATATATATATATATATGTATGTGTATATATATATATATATATATATGTGTATATATGTGTATATACATATGTGTATATATATTTCTATATTGTATTTTTATACTACATACTATATATATTATTAATATTCCCTCCATTAATGTTTTAAGAGGTGATGAATTATAAGCACTGGACATGCTTAACGACCCAAATTTATACCCTGGGTGTAGATGTACGTTAGTACACGCATTTTAGTAAATAGTGTTTTGATATATTTTATATATTTTTACATCGGATAGTGTGATATGATGTTGCAAATTGTGTTTTGTTTAAATTATTAATTTTTAGTTAGTCAATTATTATTACTTTATACTACTTATCACATTGTATATTTTGTATTCAGGATACACATACACATATTTCATTATATATGATTCACTTTATATCTAGATTTCAACCAGGAGCTGGTTGCCTTAAAATATTGCTTGCTCAATCAATCAATTATTGAATTCAATTATTGTATCCATTATTCAATTATTTGGTTGTGCAGTTAGTACTTAAGAACTGTTTAAAAATGTGTTTGTGAAATCTGAAGAAGCATGCCTGTGTAGCATGTGAAAGCGCTTATTTTATCTCACTTTGTTTTACTTCGACATTAAATACTGGTTTTATAACATCGTGGTGGTTGTGTCCAGTTTTGGTTTTGATACTTTTCTCATTGGGAATTACAACCTTTAGACGGTAGCAGCACTTATTTTTCTTTATCTTTTATTGATGTATGCTTTAATCTGCCTACTTTTTTCCTGGACTGCTAACTAGGCACTGGCTTGCCTGCATAAAAATGCAATACAGTCTTTATATGTTGATCTCAGAAAAGGGGAGTGGCCAAGATGGCCAAGTGACAGCAGCAAGTGGTGAGAGCTCTGTGACTGCAAACTTTTATCTGACAGAAAATATATTCAAAAAATTAGAACTTGGAGATACTTCATAACTAATTTTATTCACTAATAGTAAGAAAAAAAGATTTATAGCTTCAGGTTCTTCAAAAGATGTAAATTAACTGTCAGAATGTCAACTGCTTGGTTAAGACAGAAGTGACTTGAACATGAACCACTCAAAAAATTGTTCTCAGGATTCTTCTGTTTAAAAAAACATCCAGTCACTAATATCTAGTATGCAGGATGTATTACTTAAAACTGACACTGTGAATATGAAAATAGCTTAAAAGAGTCAAGAAAGAAGATGGAACATTTAGAATAACAACAAAGTGCACAAATCAGCAGTATGGAAGTAGCTTTAAATGATCATGAAGGGAGAATAACTGAAGGTGAGTCACAGACTGAATTTATTTTAAAACAATATAATGGCTCATAGATAAAGAAGATGACTTACAAAACAGACTGAGATGAATTAACATCAGAATATATGGTAAACCTGAAAAGTATGAGGGAGACAATATAATAAACCTCTTAACAACCTGGCTCAATAACTCATTAAATCTACCTAAAACTTTATCTTGTGGAATTGAAGGAGCACCTTCAAAGAATGAAAACATCACCATGTTCAGTTACAGTTACATTTATGTCCAGCTTGGAAAAAGCTCAAATATTTAAAAAAGCATGGTCCAGCCCATCTATTAAAATAGGTGAACATATGGTCAGTTTTGACAATAATTATTCTAGTAAAGTATGGAGAAAAAGAAAATCCTGCTTACCACTGATTTAATAACTTAAAAAGAACAATATTAAAGCCAGTTTGGTATTTCCTACAAATATCAATTTCTTTCTTTCTAAAGGAACAAAAGCATTTGACACACTGGGGGTGGTATTTGGTTTTGTTAACAAAAATTAACTTGTAAATACTGAAGAAATGCACTGGAACACTATATCCCTGAAGAGGCAGAGTGAGCCGAATTCCTTTGAAACTGCTTCTAAAATTAAAAAGGTTAAAAACAAGTCACTTTTAATCGCAGATTGTAAGACTTATTGCAAGACCTTTTCTTTTCTTTTCTGAAACAATAGATTTATCCTTTAAGTAAAAGGTTTTGTATAGGACTTTAAGCTTCATATGTAGGTTCATAGATAGGTACTAGGGCTATTGGCCCTAGGGCCTATATAAGCCTAGACAAAAAGGTACCCTGGATTTCGCAACCCAAGAAAATTATTTTCCTGTGCTCTCGTTGAGCAAAGGCACAGAAGGGATCCCCAGGGTGAATTTCCTATTTCCCATCCAAGCATCAATTTTTTTCTTGAAGAGTGCTAATGAGGAGCTTTGTTTGATATAGATAGGTAGTTTGTTCCAGAGTATGGGAAGTCTCTGGGACAGGAATCTGTCCCTCCAGCATGTTCTGTTAATTGTAGTGACAAGGTTTTGGTCCCTAGAGTGTGTAGCTCGGAGGAATTGGGATTTCTTTAAGTGGAGCATGTCCAACAGCTCTGGGTTTGACATAGCTTTGTATGTTAGGCAGAGATCACCTCTGAGTTGACGATATGCTATGGGGTAAAGCTCAAGTTTTTTGAGATGGTCTGCGTATTTCTGCAGCCTTTCCAGTTGTTGTAGATGTCTTGTGAGGTACATACCGAAAGGGGCATTGTACTCTATAATGGGTCTAATGAGTGACGAGTCGAGGGGAACAATGACCTCTTTTATCCTGGATGAGAAACCTTTTTTGATGAGGTGTGCCACGTAGAAGGATTTCCTGACTACTGTGGCGATGTGACTATCAAAGGAGAGACTACTGTCCACCTGTGTCCCAAGGTCTCTTATCACACTTTCTGTGTTACGTAGACTACCACCTATGTGGTAGCTCATGGGTACAGAGTTTTTAGCAAAGGCGATGACAATGCACTTTTGGCATTGAGCTTGAGGCCATGGCTTTGACACTAGGCATCTGTCTATATTTTAAGCTAAAGCATTTTACAAGATAAGAAATAAAAATATTTGGTTTTCCTATATCTGCAGTGAAAGACTTAATATATTTCAGTTAAGCTAAACATATACATGCATTTATAAATATTAAGCAAATACTTCCTGTAAGAGAATGTCATCAAATTATAAGCAAAAGAATTGTTAACTTTAAGACTATATAAGTTAAGAATTTTAGTTTCAATAATGAATAAAGAGGACCAGTGGAGTGAATGCTCAACGGAACAACAAGCTCAAAGATAATGGTTAAAAACAAACACCGCTGAGCAAAACAATGGAGGATTGCAGTCTCATTTAAATCACAAGTAGCTCCTAAATCCAAAAGCCAATGATGTAAATAATCCAAGTGCAGGCGAGGTATGTAAAAAGCAGGTTTATTAATAAAAGGAGGTGAGCGCTTTCGCATAAGCTTCTTCAGACCTATACAACTAAACTGTCTATAAACATCAGTTTAAAAAGCCAAAATGGCGCCAAAATCCTGTCCATTATTTAAAGGCACATAGCTCATTAAAAATATCAAGTAAAAAGTCATATATAAAATGCCTATACATCATTATAAAACAGGACAGCATTTCAAGACAAAACCATTCATATTCATGTCCATTATTAAAATAAATGAATCAAAAGTATGTGTGACAAATGGGGGGAAATAATAACACAACTATCAAAGCATTAACAGAGCATCTATGCATATAAAGGTTCAAAAAGACCCTACTGGCCACAAAGTAAAAAACTCTTCATAGCCTCTTAACATCTTTTGGACAATAACCTTCTTGATTTCAGCAAAGGTCGCAGGGGAACCCTTCCATTGAGACCTGGGGTGATGTCTGCCCTAAACTTAATAATCCAATGGATTTCCCTGGTCTCTGTATAATTGTTGATGTCCCCTCTCCTGTATGTCCTTGAGATCTGTTCCAAGATCCTGAACTTGAAACGATGCTCTTGACCTTTGTCATTAGTATGTTTGGATAGTGCATTATGTGTAGTACCTCTCCTTGTGTGGTATATATGCTCACGAATCCTATCCCTCAGTGTCCTATTGGTCTTGCCTACATAGTAGGCTGGACAGACTGTGCAGCAGGCTAGATAGACTACGTCTCTGGACATACAGTTGCCCCTCGTCCTGATGTAATAAATGCCCGAACCATGTGGATATTGGAAGACAGGGTCGGTTTCTATATATGAGCAAAAATTACATTTGTCGCATGTGGTCATGTAGGGACCCAACAAAGCAGGTGGATCATTGTGGACCCTTGGGTAGCAGAGCAAACTCTTTAAATTCTTTTTGTTCCGGTAAACGAATCTAGGTCGAGTACCTGTGAGGCTCTTAATGGTCGGGTCAACTGATAAAACATGCCAATGCTTAGAGAAAATGTCTTTAAGTGTACCTACATCCCTGGTGTAGAAGATGGGAAATGCAATTCCATTGTCCCTATTAGGACCGCCCTCTTGGCTATCCAAGCCATCACTGGCCTCTCCTGCGTATATCTCAACAGCACCATCTGAGAAATATGGTTTTGCTCTGTCTATCCTCAGATCTTCAATGCCCACCATCCCTCTGGAGATGTCTGAGTGGTTATAACCACGTTCCCTCAGTTTGCTGCTAAGATCTCCTAATTCACATGCCAGATGACTGTCTAGGGGTGTATATCTAGACATCCGCATTGATTGTCCCTTCACTATGTTCTTGTATACATAGCCAGGATGCATGCTCGAACGATGCAGCAGTGTGTTCCTATAGCAGGTCTTGCGGTAGACACCCGTGTTGACTATCCCACAGGGTAGTTTGTCAACAAAGACATCTAAAAAGGAATAGTGGTCTTGACCAATCCATAGTAAACTTCAGAAAGGTGACAGACATGTTGATCTGTGTAAAAAAGGACTGTAATTGTATTATAGAGCCACTCCACACAAGGAAGAGATCATCCACAAAACGCCTATAGAATGGTACTAACTCCTGAAACAAACTATTCTGAAACAAGAAACTATGTTCCCACTCTGCCATCATTAGTTGGCGTAGCTATTGGCACAAGAAGTGCCCATAGCTACGCCATCCTTCTGCAGAAAGATCTTGTCATGGAAACAGAAAAGATTGGATTCTAAAATAATAGCCAACAACATAAGAATCAAATCAGCATCATACTTCAAAGGAAGGTCAGTTCTCCTCAGATATGCACCCACCATTGCTCTGCCTTCCTCATTGGGTATAACCGTAAATAAGGACTGAACGTCCATGGTGACCCATATGAGGTCTTCAATTCCAGAACAAGTGTTGATATATTGGTAGAAATCCAACAGAAACTGTCTGGTATCCTTAAGAATGAACCCATTGGCATCAACCAATGGTCTAAGTTGTGCCTCGACAAAAAGTGACAAGGGTTCAGTTGACCACCCTCTGCCTGCAACTATGGGTCTAAGAGGTGGACGTAGTGAATCCTTGTGGATCTTTGGGAGACCCTGAATGGTAGGTAATAGGGGATGAACCACATTAAAAAACTCATATAAAGAGGTGTCAATAACACCATTGTCAAAAAGACCAAATAATGTGGAGCGTATGCTCTCAATGATGTTATCCACCTTATCATTGGTAATAGGAACATAAAACTTGTCATCAGCCAACATTAGTAGCATATCATTATTATATCTGTCCATGTCAAAGACTACAATCCCACCTCCTTTGTCTGCGGGTCGGATAATAATCTCCCTGTTGTTGCGTAGGGAGTCCAAGGTCAAGAGCATCGTTTCAAGTTCAGGATCTTGGAACAGATCTCAAGGACATACAGGAGAGGGGACATCAACAATTATACAGAGACCAGGGAAATCCATTGGATTATTAAGTTTAGGGCAGACATCACCCCAGGTCTCAATGGAAGGGTTCCCCTGCGACCTTTGCTGAAATCAGGAAGGTTATTGTCCAAAAGATGTTAAGAGGCTATGAAGAGATTTTTACTTTGTGGCCAGTAGGGTCTTTTTGAACCTTTATATGCATAGATGCTCTGTTAATGCTTTGATAGTTGTGTTATTATTTCCCCCCCACCCATTTGTCACACATACTTTTGATTCATTTATTTTAATAATGGACATGAATATGAATGGTTTTGTCTTGAAATGCTGTCCTGTTTTATAATGATGTATAGGCATTTTATATATGACTTTTTACTTGATATTTTTAATGAGCTATGTGCCTTTAAATAATGGACAGGATTTTGGCGCCATTTTGGCTTTTTAAACTGATGTTTATAGACAGTTTAGTTGTATAGGTCTGAAGAAGCTTATGCGAAAGCGCTCACCTCCTTTTATTAATAAACCTGCTTTTTACATACCTCGCCTGCACTTGGATTATTTACATCATTGGCTTTTGGATTTAGGAGCTACTTGTGATTTAAATGAGACTGCAATCCTCCATTGTTTTGCTCAGCGGTGTTTGTTTTTAACCAAGAATTTTAGTTTATTTTGTTTTAACTTGGCTTAGTATGTGCATTGCTGGGTTAACTGAAAGTCCTACCTATTTAATATGCTAATTAGAGGTGGTAAAGTGCTGTCAATTTTGGTTGCCAATGTCCTTGTTAATGAGGTCCATGATAATTCATTCCATGGCCTTGCAGATCAAGGAGTTAGGCTGATGGGTCTATAATTTCCCAGATCAGTGGACGCTCTACCTTTGTGTAAAGGGATGACAGTGGCTGTCCTCCACTCAGCTCGGATGAAGCCAGTACTCAGGCTTTGCTTGAATAGGGTGCCTAATGGTACTGCAAGCTCGTGCCTGGGTTCACGTAGGATGCAGCCTAGGATATTATCAGTTCCCATGGAGGCTGTATTTTTTGCCTTTGAGAAAGCAGTGATGATCTGTTGCCTAGATACAAGGGGAAGGTGAAGGTACTGGGGATGTCCTGATTTACTGATGGGGGTGCATAGAGGGGTAAATTGTTTGCTGAATCTGTCAGCAAGAAAGTTTGCTTTATCTACAGCATTTGTATATGTGGTGTCCTTGACCACCAGTTCTGAACAGATCTGGGTGCTTCCTTTGAGGTGGTGGACATATGTGAAGAAGGTGTTATGGTTGTCTCTAGTAGAGGTGGCCAATTTGGACTCAAAGTTTGCTTTGGAGGATTTCACTAGTGCTCTTATTTGCTTGTTCAGGCTATGGAGACATTACCTCCAGTTGGGCACCTGCTCCTTCTTAGTCTTGGACAGCATTTTTTTCCTTTTGTTTTAGAGTTAATTTATCACAGATGTCCACCAGACAGGTTTACTCTTCCTTACAGAGGAAGATTTAGTCCTGTTGAGTATTCCTGATTCCATGCATCTATATAAAAGCTTGTGTAGTTTTGGATATTGGTGCCAGTTCCTACAGAGAGGAAGGGGGCTGTGAGCTATTTATACCATCCCTCAGGAGGTTGTAATCAGCTTTGGAGAAGTTTTTATATCTGATCCTAGCTAGAGAGGGGTTGGGGGAGATGCTGACTTCAAAAGTGACCACACTGTAGTCGGATCTTACCAGGGTGGCTAATACTATAGGGATGCTGCAGTAGTTACTCATGTTGGTTAATACCAAGTTCAAGATATTATCACCTTTTGTGGGGGTATCGACTCTGTTCCAAGACATTTGCCTTGACAAAATGAAGCAATCTCTGGGCTTTTATGTTCTGGCATGAGTATTTTATCCAATATATGTTTGGGAAGTTAAAGTCACACAGGATCAGGGTAAAGGGATGAAGCTTGATAGATTTGAACAGGTCCAAATAGGCAGATTTGGCATCTTGCGTCAGATTTGGGGGCCAGTAGCTAGCTATGATTTGAATAGGCATCTTGTCAATGATTAACTGCACCTGGAGTGTCTCCTGTGCATCATACTGTTTGACTGCCTGGAGGTGTGTATGTCTTAAATGTATATTGAAACTCCACCTCCTTTGGCTTTACCGCCCACAGTTTGGGATCTGAATGTATGATAGGATGAGTACTAAGCCTGGGGTGCTCTCCACAGCTGTGAACAAAGTTTCTGTGACTGCACAGATGTCTGCATTTTCCAGGGTTAGGAATACTTGCAGTGAGTGCAGTTTCATGTTTAGACTACTAGCATTTAGCAGCATGACCTTTACTTTGTGTTTCGTTGAAAGTTTTATGTTGGTAGTTGTATCCTCATCACTTTTCCTAAAAAAGGCACTCTAGGGGAGGCAAGAGCCTTTTCCAGAAGCCTGAAGCCCAGGTGAGACAAATGCAGGCCATCTCTGACAGGGTCTATATTAGATGAATGAACGCTTAAAGTGTAGAGTACAACATGCTCGACAGCTTTTAAGCAAACGTTCATCTGACGACTGGCCAGCTATAACTTTCAGAACTCCTTGTTTCGACATGCTCAGATTTTGCTTAGATGAACGTTTGCTTAAAAGCTGTTGAGCATGTCGTACTCAACATTTTAAGCATTCGTTCATCTAATAGGGAACCTCTCTGTCAAACCATGATAGTCTGCCGATCATATCTTCCCAGGCTGTCAGGTACTCGATCCCCCTGGAATGACACCAGAAACTAAGCCATTTGTTAAACTCAATCATTTTCTATTTGTATTGATGCATCATTCTGGGTGATGTCAAAATGCTGCTTAAGGTTAGGGACATACCTGCCTGGGGCACATAATCAGTGAGCTCAATCACATCATATCACATGGGGGAGTGCAATGCTCTCCCATGTCAGTGAGTACTATGTCCAGGACATTTGAGCCTCTTGTGGGTGTCCTAACTACCTGTTCCAGAGCATTTGCATTGATAATGTCCAAGAATTGTTGAGCCTTCATGTTTATGGTCATGTGTGTTTCCCTTTCAATGGTAGGACAAGTAAAATCACCCATGACTAAGGTGTTGTGCTGTATGGCAAGTGAGTCCAGTAAGTTCAGATATGCGTTATGCTTTTCCACTTTCATGGTGGGGGCCTATAGCTAACTATAATGTACCAGGGGTCTTTGCCTATACTTAATTGGACCTGGAGTAGCTCAAGAAAGTCATACTGTTTGACCAGTCTCAAGGTGTACTTATCCTTAATGAAGATGGATACACCTCTTCCTTTGGTTCTTTCATACCCAGTTTGTGGTCAGAAAGTATGGAAGGCATTGTAGCCCTCCATGGTCAGGGTGCTTTACATGTCTTTGAACCATGTCTCAGTGACTGCACAGATGTCAGCATCTTCCAAATTAAAGAGTGTTTCCAGGGAGTGCAACACCTTGAGTTTATCTAGATAGGAATTTATTAGATTGGGAGGTTGGTTATTTTAACACTACCTAAAAAAGGCACAATAGCTGGTGGCTTAATGTCTTTGCAAGTATTTAAAAGGCTAGAGAAGACAGGGGCAGACCATCTCTGGCAAAGTAACATGGCCTGTTGACCATGTCTTCCCTGGCTGACAGACACTGGATCCTCTTGGACTGACACCAGAAGCTAAGCCAATAGTTAAATTCAATCTTGTTTGTCTGCATTGTGGCATCATCCTTGGAGAAGATAGAATGCTACTTAAAGCTAGGCTTATACCTGCCTGTGACACCCAGTCTGAGAGCTCAGTCATATCTCTCTTCATATATTTCAGTGAGGAACATCTCAAGTCACTCACCCCCACCAACACTTGTGGTTGACTGACTTGAGTGCTTGACTGACTCGATGGATCCTGGCACCTGTCAGGCAGTTAACCATAACCCACTCCTTATCTAACGTGGTCAAGGGAACATCCGTGAGTCTCACAATGGAGTCACCTATTACTAGTAGATTAGGTTTTGTGGTGTTATGCCTTATGGGCTTATTCGTTAAGACACTGGTGTTTGTGTTATTATGTGTTCTGTTTTTTTTTTTTTTTTTTGCTTTATGTCTGCAAGTGGTTTCCATTTAGGAGGCCTCGGATCTATCTGTAAGTTACTAGTGAGTACTTCCGCATATGTGGATTAAGTATCATGTTCTTATTTAGTGTTGGAAGTCTGTTTTGTGCTGACAACCTGTTTGACATTCAATTTGTTCTTGAGAGAGTCTTGCCTACAATTTCATAGTGTAACTAGAACTCTCATATACAGTATTTGCTTGTTTTAGGAGTAAGTGGTTGTCGGTGCTTGAGGCAATTGCTACCTCAGGATTTGATTCCCATGTTTATTATGTTGGCAAGTGAGAGTGTGGTGTGGTGTGTGTGTGTGTGTGTGTGTGTGTGTGTGAGTGTGTGTATATATATATATATATATATATATATATATATATATATATATATATATATATATACTTTGCATTGAGATCGCCATACAGCAGGGAATGTGAGATTTACTGTTTGCCTCACTGTAGTGCAATCTCAGAGTACGTATATCTAATAAAAAGGGGGTGTGGGGGGCTTCCCCCTGCAAAAATGTGAGCATTTATGTTCTTTTACTGTTTTATTATAGTTTCAAAGTTTCAAAACTTTCATCATATGGTCTCAGCCATATGGGTTTTGATGTTTTGAAACCTTGATAAAACAAAGTAAACCATATATATATATATATATATATATATATATATATATATATATATATATATATATATATGTGTATGTATGTATGTATGTATGTATGTATTTGGGTGCACCTCGACCCACCGAAATTATGTTTCTCTGAAACATAATTTTGCAACACCATTTTTCCTCAAGTGCATTTATATGAAAATGCACTTTCACAAAAAAAAAAACAGATCAAAGGGAAAAAAAAAACATGACAACACAAAACACATTTATGCAGGGCAAGCCCCATTGCACCCTCCATGCCCCCAACTACTTATAAATTCTAACTCTGAGACTTTACTACAGGAGGGGGAAGGGAATATTCCCTTATCCCTACTGTGCCACGATCTACAACAACCACCTCGGTTTGTTTTAATTGATCTGTTTTTTCACAAAAGTGCATTTTAAGAAAAATGCACTTTTGGAAAAATGGGGTTCTGAAATTATGTTTTAGTGGGTCGAGGTAGACCCATATATTATATATGCATACTATAATCTGTAATAGATGGCTGATGATTAAATAGTTCTCTAATGGGAGGTTTTAGAAATGCATGTTATATAAAATAAGATAGGATATCAGTAGACAAAACAGAAACATATATTCAAATAGGACAATTGCTTACAAGAAAGGCATGCATTATATATACCTGCATATAGCAGAAATGTGAATGTACAAGATCTCATGAACTTTTTAATAGACAATTACCTAAAAATATTCAAAAAGTTCCTGAAAGCTGAAATTTAAAACATGGTCATATGAGCTTTGAAGCTTTTAGCATGTTATATTTTTAGATTCACTAAGCATACCTGAAATAATTCATTTTATAAGTCAGAGCTAAACTTTGAGTGTTATATTGTTGAATCAATACATCCATTTTGATAAAATGTCAAGTACATTTTGCAAGATGTTTGAACCCAGAAAGGGAGAATGTGGTTTCAGTTAAGCACATTGCAACTTTTGAATACAATCTAGACTGCAATTTTTTTGACTATGTAGAAAAAGCAAGGCATTCTATTTGACCTTTATAATGTAAATTGTTTATGAAATAGAATAGTAAGCTAAGGGTTTTTTAAATATTTTTATATTTATCATATTAAGATTGTTACATAATTTTAAGATACAGACACCTGCACCTTTAAAATGAATTTAGAGCTTTTAGCTAGAGTTATAAAATATGTATATGTCTTGATATCTTGTAGCACTATACATACATTGATTTTTCTATTGTATAGTAGTTTAGCAAGATCAGATTACCTGTCAGCATTAGAGATTTAGTCATAGTAATATTGAATGAGCAAATAATTTAGCAACTTTTACTAAATAATTATACTATTACATAAATACATATAGAACAGCCTACTTGTCAGATTATTTAACATTTTTTATTAATATTAGTGGATGATTGAACTTTTATGTAGTAATGGGGGAATAGTTTTAAATTGTGAATTACTTGTACGTCACAGTAGCTTTTGGCTACTTTTGATGAAATCTTAGGTACTGGTACGTAAAGAGAGTATACCAGGTTGTCTGTTTGATAGGCAAACTAGGAACTTTAGTATCCATGGTAGATTGTGCTTTATTTCTAATATATATATATATATATATATATATATATATATATATATATATATATGTTACAGTTGTAGACTTGTTTCTGTCTTTATTTAAGAGTTTTAGTAGTTTAGTTTGTACAATGAGAGGATTTAAAAAATGTAGAATGTTAGGAAACTATTGGAGGAATTCATTAGATTTTATATACAACTACATTAATATGTTGGATAAATGTGTCATATCTCTTGATAAAAGAAGTCTTTTCAAATATGCAGTATGAATAGTTTTAATCTATTACCTATTCATGTAAATAGATTAAATAATGGTAACGGAAGGAAATCAGTAATGACATATCCAAAATTAAATGGAGAAGACATTATATTCTTACAGGAGATTTGCCTGATAGGTTACAAAATGTCATTGTCTGCTTCTTTCAACAAAAAGAGTTGAGGAACTGCTATATTTTGAAGAAAAGGCACTGCAATGTCCAGGGTCATGGAAACCATTAATGATACAAAAAGAATGTACACATTTATAGTAATTAAATATAATGGCAAACTCTACACACTAACTATTTTTTTCAGATCCTGGAAAAGATGCAACAGATTAAAGATTACTTTAACTTATTACAAAGTCATTGGAAGGGTAGCTTAATTTTAGCAGTGGATTTTAACTGCATATCTAGATTAGAAGATACAAGTGAACAGAAGAAAGCAACAATTCTTGCATCGGCTAAAACACTAAGAGGGATTACTAATAAAAATGTAGTTGATTTAATAGTAAAAGAAGAAGATAAGTAATTGTTCTTCACTCATTATTCTTATGCACATGGAGAGCAAACTACAATTAATAGGATTTATGCCTCCACTGATCTACTTAAAGTGAATTATTTTAAAAATATTCCTTTTCTTTTATCTCATCATAATGCAATTAGCATTAATATATTGATGGATGCAAGGAAATGTCATATTATTTATAGAATCCCAGTATATGATGAAATTAGAAGAATTTAAGAGTTACCTTAAGGAACAAATTGAGTTTTTTTTTTTTTCTTATCTTTGAATGGCGATGGTCAGATTAGTAAAGTCATATTATGGGTATAAATCCCTACATCACAAGATGGGTTGCCAACTGCCTCACTGAAGAACCCACACTGTAAAAGTTGCAGACTCCAAACCTGACCTCAAAGCAGTGACAAGTGGAGTACCAAAGGGTTCTGTCCTGGGACCTCTCCTGTTTGGTATCTACTTCTCTGAAGTACAGGCTAACACAGAAGGCCTCTGGCTAACGAAGTTCACAGATGACTGCAAAGTAGGAGCCATAGACAAGTCCCCAAATGATGTGGACATCCTATATAAGGGCTTCACTGAGACAGATGCCTGGTGTCAGAGCCATGGCCTCAAGCTCAATGCCAAAAAGTGCAGTGTCATCCTCTTTGGTAAAAGCTCTGTACCCATGAACTACCACATAGGCATCAATCTACTTAACACCGAATACGTGATAAGAGACCTTGGGACCCAGGTGGACAGTAGTCTCTCCTTTGATAATCACATCGCTCGCCACAGTAGTCAGGAAGTCTGTCTACATGGCACACCTCATCATAAAAGGGTTCTCATCTAGGAAAAAAGAGGTCATTGTTCCCGTCTACTCATCACTCATTAGAGACATTATAGAGTACAATGCCCCTTTTGGAATGAACCTCACAAGACATCTGCAGCAGCTGGAAAGGCCACATAAGTACCTCACAGAGAGGATTACTGGCCTCAAACAAATGCCCTACACTGCTTACCTCAAAAAACTCCGGCTTTACTCCATAACATATCGCCTATTCCGAGGTGATCTCTGCCTAACATATAAAGCTATGTCAAACCCAGAGCTGTTGGACATGCTACACCTAAAGAAATCCCAATCCCTCCGAGCTACACACTCTAGGGACCTAAACCTTGTCACCACAATAAACAGGACACACTGGAGGGATAGATTCCTGTCCCAGAGACTTTCTATACTCTGGAACAAGCTACCCATCTATGTCAAGCAATGTTCTTCATTAGCACTCTTCAAGAAAAATCTTGATGAGTGGATGGGAAATATGAAATACACCCCGGGGATCACTTCTGTGTCTCTGCTGGACAGTGGCACAGGAAAATAACTTTCTTGGGTGGTGTAAGCTATGGTACCTTGCTGGCTAAGCTTGTGTAGGCCCTTGGGCTGATAGCCTAGTACCTACCTATGAACCTATGAACATATGAGAGTCCATAGAAATGCATATTAAAGACAGCACTAGAAGATGCACTAGTAATAAAAACAAAGAGTGGGATAAAGGGTTGTTAGAAATACAGGCTGAAATCCATAAAGTGAGGTTTGAACAATAAAAGAAATTAGAAAATACTGAAGCCATTAAAATAATGACAAGACATCAAACAATTTAATGCATAAAGTGGAGAGAGCTTTAGAAAAAATAAAATTGTACAGTTATGTGCTGACTTAAAAAAATCATAGATTAGCTAATAGAAGTAAGATGTCAAACAAAAAGGCACAAATCAATAATATCTGAAATCCTCACATTGTTAAGCTTACTTCAGACATGGAGGAATGCTTACTATTTTTAAAAACCCATAAGGATCTTAAGATAAAATAATATTACTGATGGTTACACAGTTAAGTATTTAAGAACATTGTTACTAATAAACTTGCTGAATAAATATTACTGTTGAATAAGTCTATTATCCTAATAGAAGTTAAACTCTATTATGCTAATACAAGTTAAAGAAGCATTAAAAATGGAAAATAGTAAAGCTTTAAGGTTATATGGTTTAAGTTTGGAATTATATAGACTCTGTCCATTTTGAATTATTGAGTGAAGTTTTCAGGATTATTGAGCATGACAAAATAATTATTTCTTCATGGACATTTTGTGTAATCTCACCTATAGTTATGTAAAGAAAGGATAATAAGTTATTTCCTCATAGAGACATACTTCATTATTAAATGTAGACTATAAAACATTTACTTCCACCTTCACTGCAACATTAAGAGATAGTATTGTAGATAAATTAATAAGATCAAAGAAGATTTACAGTCAATAGATTAGTATATGATAATATAAAAGAGTAGTGCCTATCTTAGATTTAGCAAAAGCAATGAAAAAAACATTGGCCCCAATTGATTTAGATATTGATAGTATTTCTGACTCTGTAGATCTGAAGTACTTGTTTGAAACTTTAGTAGCATTTGCACTTCCAGAACAGTTTATTGGAAAATTTAAAAAAATGTGTAGAGACTCCAAAGCATATCTTAAAATTGGAGCTTATATTTCTCATGGATTCACTTTAAACAAAGGTACAAAGCAAGGATGTCCCTTGTCTTCTCTATTGTTTGCATTGGTTATTGAACCCTTATCTGATAGTATAAGATGCAATGGAAAATGTTGATGGATTGTCAATTAGTAAGGAATTTTGATCTAAAATATAGCTTTTTGCAGATGATATTTTACTAAATACAGGGGGGTTAAATTATTCAGTCAAAGAAATAGAAGAGGAAATTAAAAAGTTTCAATTTTGACATGTAGTAGTAATAAAATTGAAACTTCAATTATAAATCAATTACTAGATAATAAGATTAAAGATAAATATAATTGTGGAAAAAGGAATAAAAATCTACCAATCACTTATTAAAATTGGATTGTTTCTACTTTTGTGGCTAGCAAATCTCTCTCTCTCTCTCTCTCTCTATATATATATATATATATATATAATATATATATATATATATATATATATATATATATATATATATATACACACACACATATACATACACACACACACACACACACACACACATATATATATATATATATATATATATATATGTATACATATACACACATACACACATATATGTATATATGAATAGATAGATATGTTTAATTCAGTCGCTTTATTAATGGTCAAAAACTTTTAAAGAAAATAAAAAAACTGTTAACTTCATTCTTATAGTACCCAGAAAAGCTAACAATTGCTCATAGAAATAATGTAAGGTTATGGGAGTATGGTGGTATTAACTTCCCAGATGTAGCATCTTATTCCATTTCTGCAAATTTTAACTCTGTTACACTCTGGATAGACTCAATTTATACTAGTTAATGGAAAACCATTAGGAACAGATTATACTAAATTTGTATAATTATATCATGTATGATACATTGGAAATATGTAACAATCCTTTCAGCTGGTTAATAAAATTCACCCTAAAAAGGCATTAATTTCAGTCTTTAGACTCTGCATGAAATATATTAATTCTTAAACAGTTAAGAAATACAATTTTAAAACCCCATTAATATCAAAATGGAAAAGTTTGAGCTTTATTACTGCAGACACCTGCAGATTTATGGAAACCCTGAGCAATGTTAAAACAAATTTGCTGAAATGGGATAGACAAGTATTATGGTCTAACTGCTTTGAAAAAGGAAAAGCTAAGTTGCCATAATATTTAATGAAAGATTACAAGTTGGATGAATCAGTTAACCAGTTAATGTTATCCATCAGTAAGGAATTAAATGCATTTATAGGTTATATGAGTGAAGAAGAACAAAAACTCTATGATATGAGTAACTGAATGCTATCATCAAAGGTGATTTGACCTAAAAAAAAAGCTTGTCCAAGTTACCTAAGTTAACTATAAACAATAATTTTGTTGAAGAATTCTGGAACTTTTAGATAGTAGTGTATTGAGTGACGCAACTGGTGGTAAGAATGTGTTACCTAAGTCAATTAGACAAACTTCTTGAAGTTTATATTAGAAAGTTTTTATGATGAAATATACTTAAAGAATGTTTGTTACTCCATGTAACATTTCTAAGTTTAGTAAAATGACGTCTTCAGTTTGCTGGAGAAGTAGTAAAGATGTAAAAGTAGATTGGGCACATAGGTGTATGGCTTGTGAAAAATTAAATGTATGTTGGGAAGAGATACATATGTTTTTTAAGGGGTTATGGTCTGATAGTTATATTTTAAATAGATAAACAATACTAATACATGTTCCACTTCCTTTATCTGTAAAAACCAAACAACAAAAATATTTTGGAGCCTTCTGGCAGTAGCTAGAAAAGTTATTATAAAACATGAAAATTAAACTCAGTGCCTACATTCAAAGAATTTTTAAATATAACAACAATGCTATGTAAAACTGAAAAAAGTGATTACAGTAAGATTAATAAATCATACTAAGACTTTTAATTGTAAGAATAGCCTTGAAAGTTGCTATTGAAATAAAAAGACTCAATGTGTTACTTGTATAAGACTGCCCTAATGAGTCAATGTATTCCTAACATTGTATAACAGTATGTGGTACTGAAAATTCTTCATTTCTTTGTAGATATATATATATATATATTTATATATATATATATATATATATATATATATATAGTGTACATAACATTTTCTTTTATAAATTTGATCTCAGTTTCTGGGAAATCTCACTACCTATATATTTCAGGCAGTACCATCATTTCTTTTTTTTGGGGGGGGGGGACAATACTAATTCTCAAAATGCGCATCTGTCTATGACTTCTCTTCTTGTCTTATTCTGTATGCTCTTTCCGGTACCTGCACTTGTAGTGCAACAGACTAGAACTTGGATTCTGCTGTGAATTTGGCACTCTGTCTCCCTCCGATGTAAGCACTTAAGTGGAGTTGAAATGATTGGAAAGAATAATTTTAAATTCTTGATGTTTTTCATTCTTGAACTTAAACTCCTGAAACTCCTCCAAACTTTTATTCATTTTAATTGCTTCATGAACAATCCGATGCAATGAAAGTCTATCTTGTTTATAGGCTTTCTGAAGGAGTGCTGCCTTAAACAATGATGCTTTATTTTTAAAGAACCAGCAACAGTAAAGTATAAGTATTCAAGGCAATACAATATTGACATACTAATATGCAATATCCCAATCTCTGTAGCACTAAGAATTTAGAGTGATTCCATAATGGAAGTCATTGATAGCTTCATTTTGCTGCACTCTGTTTTCCATCTTCCTTGTTGAAATGATACTAATTTAACTCAAACAATTGTTGTCACCACTTATAGTCTTCCCCTAACTTACAGTTTCTGTTTTTTTTTGTTACTAACCATTCCAGTGCAATTGTTGTTCCTACCCATCCTACTATAGTCCTAGGTTCTCTTCCAAATGCTTTTTCGTTTGTTCCTGTCCAGTCCTTACAGTAAACCTACTTTCGTTTTCCTCTTTTTTGTTGTCTTGATTTCTCTTTACCTGATTCTACTCCTTTTCAACCTTTTTTCAAGATCTTTTTTGTTTGCATGAAATTTCTTCCTGTGTATTGTGATCTGATTATATTCCTGATATTTTTCCTTAGTCTGTACTGATGGTCAGTCATTCCTTTATTTCTTTCTTTTCCCACATTGTTGCCTGACTAATCTATTCCATTATGATTTACCTTTAGATTTAAATTTCTCTATTCACAGTTACATAGATTTGTGGTAAATGTTGTTATTCCTTATCTGTCTTACTTCATGCCTGTCAGTGGTTTCTCTTGTATCAGACCTTCTATTTCAGTGCAATGCATAAGTCTTAGGTGTCTGATTATACTAAGTCAGATTGGTTTACATATTTATTTCATATTTACTGTTTTACTGCATGCAATAATACATCTGTTCTTTGCTACTTTTTAAGACAACCTTAATCATAATCTCTGCTATTCTAATTTATCTATAGGTCTTAGTCAGGATTTTAGCAGCATAAAATGCAAGCACTGTGACTTGTATGTAATAATGTGTTTTTTTTTCAACTGCTTTAAGTGTACTGTCTTACTATGTTTCACTACCTCTAAATGTAACTCCTGTTATTTGTGTATGACGATTATTTTATATTGTATTAAGTGTTGCTTTTCTCATGTAGACTTATTGTAATGTATTCTTGCTATTTTTTACACATCAATATTGATTATATTGGAGGTTTTCTCCCAAGTCCTCAGCTGAAAATAGGCAGCCTGTCCAGTCAGACTTTCCTGGTAAACAAATGTAAATAAATAAACAAATAAATAAAAAATGAATAAATAAAAATAATAATATTAAGTAGCATTAATAAACAGAGACTCTACAAGTAAGCTAGATGAACAGAATAATACTGTGGCACCAGAGTTTGTAACTAGTGGGTTTAAAGACATAAGAAAGAGGCAATAAAACTTTAATTACTATTCTAAGTATTCTACCAAGCAGAAGCTTTCCTTGTATAGCTATCAGTATTGGTAGCATCACTACACACTCTTGGCATACACTTCTTATTAGTGGTAACTCTCTGCCCTTAATTTACAACATTCAATAATAGCTATAAATACTTAAATGACTTTCTGATGTCATCAGTTGTACAGTGGGAGGTTACTCTGAATTCATCCATGATGGTGACAGGCAGCAATAATATTGTTATGAATGCTAGACAAATTGTATCACTTAATCATAATTGATACCATTTATACTTCTGTGTGCTTAAGTAATACAACAAGGTTTTACAGGTTTAGTGAGACCCTCTTGAGGGTCTTTGTGAAGCTTAGCTTTTCTGTTACATTCAGCTGTTCTAGACTCTTTCTGGCATATCTATCAAGGATATATTGTATAGCAAGCATTTGGCAGCAATCAACACCTAAGCTCACAGGAGCTACTCCCCCATCAGCTGACATGAGCTAGCTGGAAACATAGATTTGCACTTTCCAACTGTCTCTGTAGCCTGCTTGTTTGAAATGGTCATCCTGAAACAATGTAGCAATTTTCTCATGTTTACTGACAACTGCCCACTACTGAAACAAAGTGACACAGTGTGTGAGAGATGTAGCTGTACAATGTTTTTGGAAGCAAAGCTCTCACATTAAATCCCTGCAAATAGTGACTAGGTTGTCAGTAATGGGTCTACACTGAATCACCAAATTTACAATTCAATGAAACTTACTTCTGAGACAAGTTCTCTGAAAAGCCAATCAACCAAAACTATGGACTGCTGAAAACCTTTCCCTATGAAAGGAACCACTTGGCCACCATGGTGAACTTTGCCCTGTCATCAGTGTAGTGTGATCTCAGAGCTGGTATTTTTAAGTAAGGGGTTTGTTTGGGGCAAAGCTCCCCACTTGGGTGGGCCTAATTTTGCTCTGTTTAGGGTTTATTTGAGGTGTTCAAGAGGTTCCTTTCACAAGGAAAGGTTTTTAGCAGTCCATGTTTTTTGTTGATGGGCTTTTTGGATAAGTGTCCCGGGTAAGTGGGTTTTCTTGAACTGTAAATTTGGTGATTCAACGTAGACCCATTAGTAATATACCACACAATATATACATATATATATATATATATATATATATATATATATATATATATATATGTATGTATATATATCACCCAAAATACAGACCAAACACATAGGCCTTCATATCCTGAGGTTCATAAAAGCAATTTGCCTAAATAATAAAGGCCTCCTAAATGTCTCCAAAGAAACAAGTACCCTTTTCCAACTCACAAACATTTAATTCAGGCAGCACCCACCTTGAAATATGCACTTAAGACTCATAGGGTCTCAACTAAAAAGTCCTTAAGGCAAATCTCCACACCTTCCAACATCCTAGTAATAGGTGAGTCCATAGTGAGACACATTGTTGCACCGCTCACCAGATGGAATAAAGGGAGATTCACAGTTAGCTGCCTATTGAGTACTAGGATTTTTTACATCATAGATGAACTCAGATCCCTGCACCACAATAAGTGTACACATGACACAATCATAGAACACTTAGCAGTAAACAACTTAAGACATACCTCCCTGGACAATATGAAGGGAGACATGATAGAGCTCTTGAAATATATGACTGAGGCAGGTATGAAACTAGCCGTGAACAGCATTTTACCATCATTAAGAAGGATGCCACAACATGAACAAAATATTGACTTCAACAATTGGCATAGCTTCTGGTGTCTTTTAAGTGAGTTCCAATATAGGTCAGCCCAACAGCAGATGGCAGACAATTCTAATTGCTTTGGCAGAGATGGTCTGCTCATATCTCCCCAGGGCTTTTATATATTAGCTTAAATGTCAGCCACCTATCTAGTACATTTTTTAGGCAAAGTCAGCCTTCAAAAATTTCTACCTTAATAAAACAGAATCCATATAGCATAAAGGTATTGCTGGTGAACTGGATGAGCCTCCGCAAAAAACTCTACTTTCGACAGTCACTGCTTTCTTTGGAATGTACGGATATATACACCATTACGGAGATGTGGTTCAGGACCACTGAGATCACCTTATCAGTGTAGGGTTCCAACAACTATCAGGCCCGCTTCACTAGACAAAGGCATTAAAGGTGTCAGTGTCATTATATTCATAAAACAAAATCTCACCAATAGGTACATGAGGCATCTGCTGTTAGAGCTAAATGTATCCTCTTGTAGATTTGCTATGTCTTCAGAGTCTAAATATGTGATATCATTTCCTATTAACTTTGTACTCTACTGGGCAGTTTTCTTAGGTTTCTAACATAGTTAAAGAAAACTTTATGATTATATTTTCCTGGGTGATTATTTTTACCGTTTGTCTAGCTTTGGCTGATTTGTTCAGTGACCAGAGTTTCATATTAAGTTCAGCAAGAACATTTTTGACATCTTGAAAGTTTCATTTATTACTGAGTGCAATGAGGGTTTTTTTTTTTTCTTTTATTGTAGAGCCTGTTTATTTTTTGGTTCTGCAATATAGGTTTATTTTTTAAATTTAGCATTGTATTTAATTTGGAGGGGGGACAGATGTATTTATACATCTTTCTAAACAATTATGAAGCAGTATCTCACTAACCATTCACTAGCCTTCAAGCTACACACATGCATATTATGAGCAACATTTTGTTTGTCAGTCTTGGATGTTCATATGAGGCTATACAGTTCTGTCTATGTTACTTGGTTTTTGAGATATTTAGAATAAAATATGAAAATTATGAAAATAGAAATAAACAGTATACAAACAACAATTATGTCTAACAATACTAGAGGATGTCAAATATCAGTGGAGTTGTGTTGGCCATTGTCACTCGTCCAGTCAGGATGAAACAGACAAGCATTCATGGGTTCTGTTCAAGCAGCTTTATTATGAACAAACACATCAGGACTGAGGCTTAATAACTAACTTAGATAAAGTTATAAACTAGCTAACTGTCACACTCATACATGCTCACTCTCGGGCTGTTTTCTCAAAATGGCACTGAAGCCAGCATGTGCTTGCTATTTATATGCACATGCTGACCTTGAAACACCTCTTAAAGATTCAACACACATGCACACTATTCTAAATCTTCCCTCTTTGTGAAATAGTCATGCAATATTGACAACATCAATTAACATGCAATTAATACAATTAATTCTTTGTCATGCAATTATATAGAACTAAATACATATAGACAATTATGTCCAGGTTGCTGTGCATTACACACTATGTTTGGAAATACGACGAATCCATGTGACATAAAAATTAGAATTAGGACTAGCAAATGGGAGTGTCTCTGCTGAATGTTCAACCTTGGGGACATCAGCAACACAACTGGGAATGGAAGTAAAAGTTAAGACATGTTCTGCAAAAGGAAGATTGTCTGGATTGCTCAGAGATCTAGAGTCTGTATCACAGCAACAATGCTGCAATGTTGATTATGATACAGGAAGATGCCTGTGATTTCTCCTGTACTCCACACTCTCAGATTCTATGGAGTAGGATCTTGGCTCTGCACATATACCTGTTACTTGACCAATCTGGTTGAAACATTTCACCATTTGTATCCTTCTTTCAATGGAGGAAGAAATCTGCTCGATTCATCATAGCTGGACTTCAGGAAGGAACATTTTCTGTATAGTTGGGCTTGGATTGCTCTGTTGGTCTTTGCTTTAGGCCTCAACAAACTGGAATTGATAGGCAGTGTTTTGGTTTGCCTAGATAGAAGGCTCTGAGCAGCAAGACAAGTATATCATCAGGGGGTATATTTCTGAGATTGAGTAAATTCAAAAATACATTGGTATTATCACACTTTGACTACTCTAGTAATTGCTTTGCACTCTGTACTGCAGGTTCAGCTAGTACACTGGACTTTGGATATTCTAGACTAGTTGTAACATGTACAAAGTCCCATTCTTTTGCAAATTTCTGAAACAATTGACTGTTAAATTGGGCACCATTGTCAGAAACAACTTTGTATGGACTAGCATAGACTGAGAAATGATGTTTCAACTTGATGATAACAGCAGTCAACATTAGGTTAGGTAGTAAATCAATCTCAAACCAGTTCGAATATGAGTCTACCAACACTAAGTAATGCTGATTATTCCAGGAAAGAGTTATTGGTTTATTGACATCATAGTAACTTAATGTAGGTGGGGTAGCAATTTTCTGTTTGAGGTGTTCAAATGTTTTCTGGTGATGTTCCAACCACAACCATGTAACATTTTTGCATGTTAGCTCTCTCAAAGGTGCTGTCAACTCACTGAAGTCTGGTATGAACTTGCCTAAATAGTTGACCATACCAAGAAAACATTGTAGAGCTTGGACATTATCTGGTGCTGACATATCAAGAATGGCTGCTTGCTTGGACAGGTCTGGTTGCAAGCCAGTACTAGTAAATAAATTACCTACATATGTAACTTCTGGCAGCCCGAGTTTGCACTTCAGAAGATTGAGCTTCAAGTTCACTTCATGTGCTCTATCTAGAACTCTTTGAAGGTTTCTGTCATGCTCTGCTTCACCATTTACTCCAACCAATAAATCATCTACTATTATGGCACAAGGATAACCCCCCAAAAATTGCTCCATTGCGTGCTGAAAGACTTCACTTGCATAATTTATTCCAAATAGCATCCTAAGGAATCTATATCTTCCAAATGGGGTACTGAAAGTAGTCAGTAGTGAAGATTTGCAATCAAGTATCACTTGCCAAAAATGAACCTTTTGCATCCAAGACAGAAAAAAAAACAGTGCCATTCAGTCTCTTTAATGCTTTGTTCAAATCTCTTGGGGCAATACATATTCTGATTTCATCTGTGCCTTTTCTGTGGGCTGCTATCATGGATGACACCCATTCAGTTGGTTCAGTAACTGGACAAATTACACCTTGCTACACCATTTTATCCAACTCAGCTTTGACTTTATTCTGCATAGCTATTGGAACTTTGCTTGCCGGTCTGACCATTGGACTGACCTATGGGTCTAACTTCATAGAATACACAACTGGAAGTTTGCCCAACATGTCATCTCTAAAAGATCAGCATATTCTGACAAAATAGCTTCAGTAAACTTGGAAGTAGGATATGTGCTAATATGATGAACTTCTTTGGTAAAGGAAAGCAGATTCATTCTCAAACTGTCTCTGAGACCCAATAATGACTGCGCAGGTCTTCGGACTACATAGAATAGTAAGCTGTAGCAATTCCTAGCCATATAACATGAAAGCACTACTGAGCCTTTGGTTTGAATTTCTTCACATCCATAAGAAACACAGTTCACACAACTGGACACATTTAGCTGTTCACAAGTTCTCACCTTAACAAATGTGTCTGCTGACGTAACATTACACCTTGAGCAAGTGTATACTTTAAGCTTGTTGGATTTGCCATTGATTTGGACAGTAAAAAACACTTCATTCTTTGCCAGCAAATTTACTGCATCAACCATCTCACCAATTACTGGCACACCATCTGTGTAAAAAGCAGAATTGCAACTCTCTATATGATCAACTGACTTTTATAAGTGAACCTTCTTTATAACTGTGTGGGGTTTACTTGATTTGCAAAACTTTTAAAAATGGTTGAATTTTTTACATTTGTGGCATTGCTGACCAAAGGCTAAACATTTTTTTCTCTTTTAGACTCATGATTGGCACCACAATTGCAACAGTTAACAATAAAGCTGGTGCATTATACTATGGTGAATTTGTGACCAGGCAGTATTTTTTGCAGAACAAGAAGCAAATAGCTAAGAATATTTCAGGACGCATAAAGTATGTCATTCTGAAGACCACATGGGCAAATGTATTCATTTGTTATACTGTGAATTATGCACATAACAGGAATTTATATGCAAGAATACTAGTGCTATTGCACTTATAAAAGTGTAATATATGTGCTACTTGCTTTTGTGAAGTCCTGCATATTGCTGAATGAATTGAGTGACAATATGCTCTGGCAGCTAAAGGAACTTAGTCCCTTCGATGCTATTGGACAGCTACAGGACAAGAAAATTGTAGACTGGATATCTGGAGGTATAAATATGATTGGATGTAGCAAGAAGCAGGATTTATGCTGTATGCAAATCATTAACCTTGTTGCTATTGGATAGCTTTGCCACTAGGATATCAGACATTTTATACTTTGAGATACAATAACGATTGGTTCACAGCAAGACACGGGAAATATGCTGTATGCAAACTAATGAGTTTCCATTGGTTATGACTATGTGTCTGGAATATTGATTGATTTATTCTGTCTTTAAATCTAGCGTGAGCACAGCCAAGACACATGATCTGATGAAGGCTAGTAAGCTGAAAGCGCTTATTCAGGAATTTTTCTGTGCTCCTGTTTTTGTTGTTTTTACTGAAGATTAAAGTCTGTTTTTAACATTTTTACAGCTGTGGTGGAACCGAGGATTTTTTCCTACTACATTTCTACATTTATGCTCGGAGCCTTCAGCAATACAGCTATGTTTTCTTCATCATAAAGCTGGATTTGGGTTTTACTGACTCGCTCTTGTACTGCACTGAGCATGTCCTTTTCTTAGAACTTGCTGAAAAACTACAGGTTTTACCTAGAGAGCCTCTGGGGGTAGCAGATACCATGTGCTGAGGCCTGCTTCTGCTAGCAACGTGTTGCATGCTGTCTACATTTACTTTGGAGCCTGTTGAAACCATGCGCTTATCACTTGCAAGCATACTTGTATGCCTTTCTGTAACTTCATGGATTTGATCAATCTTAATGGGTTTACTCAGCATTAAGTCACTGTCACAAACTAAAAGCTTTCTCACCACAGCACTATTAATACCATATACAACCCTGTCCTTTATTAACTCATCTTTTAAGTCGTCAAACCTGC
Organism: Protopterus annectens; assembly: GCF_019279795.1. Taxonomy (NCBI): domain Eukaryota; kingdom Metazoa; phylum Chordata; order Ceratodontiformes; family Protopteridae; genus Protopterus; species Protopterus annectens. The sequence continues at coordinate 208,151,652 of NC_056748.1, forward strand.
ACATTTTAGCTCTATTTCTCAGGTCAGTAAAATAAGCTGCAAAAGATTCCCCTTGATTTTGATCTCTTATGTAAAACAAATGCCTCTCTAATGTAACATTTGTCTGGGGGTTGCACATTTTCTTGAATTTATGTTTTAAACACTTGGGAACCTCCCTTGATTCAGCCTGTACAACAATGTGACAGATTTCACCTTCTCCTTTATATACTGCTGGTGCATACACAAATGAACACTCTCTTTCAATGGCCTCTAACCCAGCAAAGTTTATCAAACTGAATGCCCTGGTGCATGCATCTTTGTCAGAATAAGCTGCTTGTATAAAAATATCATACTCTTGCTCAAATATTCTACAGTTCTTTGCAATATTCTGATAAAATACAAGAGGTCCTGATTTATGAAATGACTGTGCTATATTAACACGTACCAGTGAAGGCTTTTCCCAGTATGCACAAATACACAATTTACATGTGCCAGAAATTCATGCCATTACCTGTAATCCATAGTCCAAATAGGGGCTAAAATATCCTAGACCTGGTCATTAAGAACATGGGAGATTGATGCTCCACACCAGTGGTCACCCCCTCGTTGATCAGGTCTGACCATAAGCTAAAGAACCTTGACATCCATATCCCACCCCCACCCCCCAGTAGGGAAACCTCCATAAAAAAACTTCTCCAAAGCCAACTTCATGCTACTCAAGTCAAAAGTGACAAACTTCATGACACCCGTGCAGATGGGAACTGAAAGTTCAATTGGTGAATCCTGCACTAAGGCAGTGTACGAGCACATCCACTCATGCATGAATCGTGGCATTCCAAATAGAACCAAGATGCTCTCCTACAAAAAAAGGAAGCCAATCTGGTGGTCCCTTGCCATAAACAAACTATACAACAGAAGGAAGAAACTGTTGCAGAAAAGAGGAAAATGCAAGGATGAATGATACTCCCTTACCAGCCTCAGTATAAGAAGCTGAGATCCCTCATAAAATCCTCCAAAGCTAGTTTTGAAAATAAAATTGCCAAAGATGCCAAGGACAACCACAAGGCATTCTATAGTTATGTCAAGTATCTAAATGCCAATGCTCAGATCTGCTCTGAGCTACAACAGAATGGCATTAAATATACTGATCCCAAGGATATTGCAAATATCCTGGCAGATCGATTCAGTGCCAACTTCACTCCCCCTGTCACCCTCTAAAGGGAACATCTCAGTACCAAAAGATTGCCAAATTCCAGTAATCATAGCCACAAAGGTAAAAAACGCACTCTCCAAAGCTAAGAATACAGCATCCATGGGACCAGATGACATTCTGGGCTGTGTACTACATGAACTACAAAATTAACTGGCACCTCACCTAAGTGTCATGTTTAGTCATAGCCTCACCTCAGGCTTTGTGCCCAATGAGTGGTGCACAGCTACAGTTATCCCACTCCACAAGGGGCGATCCACCTTGGATTCCAGGAACTATCATCCTATCAGTCTGACGAGCCTGATCTGCAAAACTATGGAATGCATTATCATGGAACTTATAAACAAAGACTTTGGCAACCATCGAACACTGGACCAGACCCAGTTTGGTTTTGTAAAGGGCTGATCTTGTCTCCTCAACCTGATTAACTTCTTTGAATCAGTCTCCAGAGCTGTGGATGAGGGTAAGGCAGTCCACACAGCCTATCTAGACCTCACCAAGGCCTTCAACATCATTCCTCACTTTGGAATCATAGATAAACTTACTAAGCTGGGCATTAATCCTTGCATCACTCGATGGGTTGCCAACTGGCTTACTGACAGAACCCACACTGTAAAAGTAGCCAACTCAAAATCCAGCTCCAGACAAGTGCAGTACTTCAGGGTTCAGTCCTGGGACCATTCTTGTTTGGCATCTACTTCTCTGAAGTACAGGCCGACACTAAGGGACTCTGGCTAACAACGTTTACAGATCACTGCAAACTGGGAGCCATTATTGAATCAACAAATAATGTGGATATTCTACAAAAGGGCCTTACAGAAACAGATGCTTGGTGCCAGAGCCATGGGCTCAAGCTAACTGGCAAGAAATGTGTAGTTATCCCCTTTGGGAAAAAATATGTACCCATGAATTACCACATAAGTGGCAGTACACTAAACACCAGAAATGTGATAAGGGACTTAGGGACACAGGTGGACAGTGGTCTTACCTTCGATAACCACATTGCCACAACAGTCAGGAAATATTTCTATGTGGCACACCTCATCACTAAGGGCTTTTCATCCAGAAAAAAGGAGGTCATTGTCCCACTGTACTCATCCCTTATTAAAAGAATTATAGAGTACAAAGCCTCATTTGGTATTTACCTCACAAGACATCTGCAACAACAGGAAAGGCCACAGAAATACCTCACTAAAAGAATCACAGGCCTAAAGCAGATGCCCGATGCAGACCATCTAAAAAAACTCCAGCTATACTCTTTCACATATCACCTACTCAGAGGCGATCTCTGCTTAACATACAAGGCTATGTCAAACCCAGAGCTGTTGGACATGCTACACTTAAAGAAATCCCAATCCCTCAGAGCCACACACTCCAGGGATCTAACCCTGGTCATCATAATGAATAAAACATGCTGGAGGGATAGTTTCCTGACCCAGAGACTCCCCATACTCTGGAATAGACTGCCCATACATGTCAAGCTGAGTGCCTCTTTGGCCCTTTTCAAAAGGAACCTTGATGATTGGATAGGAGATTGTAAATTCACCCCAGGGATCACGTCAGTCACCCTGGTAGACAGCGGACCAGGGAAATAAATATTCTAGGAAGAAATAGCCAGAGAATTGTTATGGCTAGGCTTGTATAGACCCTAGGGCTGATAGCCTAGTACCAACCTATAAACATATGAACCTATGCCCAATAGCACAACAAGCCTCTGAATAACTGAATTTTGTAAAATAAGTATCTTGTGTACAATAATACTTTTGAAATCACTGTACTGTAAGAAATCACCCCTTATCAGTGTAAGAAACATTTCAAAACAACTGCACTGTGTGAATAAATTGGGCAGAAGAAGCTCAGAGTAAAAACATTTTGAAATGATTGTACTTTGCGAATAAACAGTACACAGCACACTGAAACTTTCCCAAAATGGCTAAATAATTCTCTACAGTGCAAGAAACACTCCGTAAGGGTGGCACAATGTGAATAGACACACACTGCACAAGAAACTTTTTCCAAATGGCTGTATTTTGACTGCACTTCATGAAATAGTTGCACTTTGCACACAAACTCTTCAGAATAAATACACAATAATAATCACACACTGTAAGCACTTTTACACACTGAGATACTTCAAATAACTCTAGTTATGTCCTTGATAGCTTCAATGTAAAATAGTAGTTTATGCCAAAACACAGTATTTTGCCAAAAACATGCAGTCACTTTGCCTTATGCTTAATATGCCCTTTTTACCCTTTATTATATTAATTTTGCTCATTTAATCTTTTTTCGTGCCTCTTATAATTTTCTTTTCCAAACCCCTTATGTAATTTTCTGAAAATTGTTTTATCAAATATCTTAATTTTAAGCATTTTGTTTAATTAATAAACTTTTTGTGTCTCTCACTTGTTTAATAATGTGGTTTGTGCCCTTGTAATGTGCTATTTTATCTTTTGTATAAAATAAATAATTTGTGCAAGTTTTCATTACCTTTGGTTCATTTCTGGCCCTTTTTGTGCTTGTTTCTCTTAGTTTACCTTCACTGTTAACTCTGCAAATAGCAGTCTTTGGAATCCATGTTTTGACACCATGTCATTTGTCCAGTCAGGATGAAACAGATGAGCATTCATGGGTTCTGTTCAAGCAGCTTTATTATGTAATACACATCAGAATTGAGGCTTAATAAACTTAACTTAGATAAACTTATAAACAAACTAGCTATCACACTCATACATACTCAGTCTCTGCCTGTACTCTCAAAATGGCACTGAACCCAGCATGTGATTGCAATTTATATGCATGTGCCAACCTTGAAATGCTTCTTAAAGATACAGCACACACACACACACACACACACACACACACACACACACACACACACACACACACACACACACACACACACACACACTATTCTACACCCATCATGTAAACGTTAAGATGAAATATTGCAACAGCTTATATGTAGCACGTTTTGAAATTATTAAAGAAAATGTGAACAAACTGTATTAGATGCCTAGGGTCATCAGTTAAATGTAATCATGGAATCAACTGGATGTGTTACTAGACTGTAATGAGTTAAATATTATAAAAATCTGAACAAAGAAAGAAATCTTTTGATTTCCACTGTGCTGCATATTTATCATCAAGAATGAAGGCAGAAAAGTGTGATGAAATCTAACTGGCACCATAATACCCAGCCTTGTCAACTTACTGATTAATAAGAAAAACTCCATTAATCACATGCTATATGCAAAATACCTTAGGAAGCTCTCACAAAAAGAAGTAACACTTCTTGCAGTATAAATAAAGTTGCCAAACAAATAAAACCTTTAAAGTATACTAGTACATCTGTAGAACAAATACAGAGCATTCCTCTTGACAGGATGATGTCCTTAAGCTTAAATGCATTTAAAGTATCATTAACGTGCAGTCCCCATGACTACAATAACTTTTAACCCAATGACCTGAATGCTTTTGTTGTGATGTAGGAAAGTGCTATACTGTAAATATGTTCAACTATGTAATTGAGTCTGTACAGAAAATCATTGCTTATTTAAAGCTTTCTTTGGAAGCATGGACCCACAAGACAGTCTGAAGGCTCAGTGCCAGGTACACTTTTATAATGGTGAACTGTGCCACTGGGAATATATTCAAGAAGTATCCTACCCCAAAAATTGAAAGGAAGTCACTCAAAATTTCTAGAAAACAAGTCTCTCATGTTTTCTCATCCCAGCATTACAAAGTGAAAAAGAGCTTCTGCCTCCTTGCACTCATTAACAAAGTAAATAATTACTTATTTTATCATTTTCTTTCCCATATAATGGCTTTTTAAACATGTTTTGGTTTTGCCATTTCAAACATTTACTGTATATAGTCACAACAAGTACTTCACATTCCAAACTACTTTTTTATTTATTTAGTTTTGTTTGTTATCCAGGTAGGTGGACTTTTCCTTTAACCATTTGCAAACACCACATAATGTGCACCACATAAAATTACAAGGGAGTCACATAGTTAATTTCATAGCACAAAGGTATATAGAAATCATATTTTCATATCACGCCAAACAATTTATAATATTCCATATAAGTCAAGTTGTTCAAATCTTAACGAGCACCTAAAATATTTAATAGTTACCTGTTTCATTGATAAAGAGTTTATACATGGTTGTTCAGGAGTACACTGACAGATGAAAAATGTCAATGAGAAATAAAATGTAAACTGATATACTTTCAAAATAAAATGTTTGTACAATGAGTCATTAGAAATATGTGGTAGAACAAAATGGTAGTATAATGTAAGTTCAGAGGAATAAAAGGGAATTTGAGTTGTGGCTAGAAAAAGTGGGTGCTTAGGATTTAGAGAAATATATTGCTTGCAAGAGACAGAGTGAGATATGGAATAGCTGACAGATGAACCTAAAAAAGGGGCAGTTGAATTTGCGGATGAACGGGAGTTTGTATATGTAAAAGACAGAACTTTAGAGATCTGATCCTGTTTGAAAGTGACTACTAATTTAATGATGCAGGCTAAAGGAGATATATGATAATACCATACAAATACTACAGGGATGTGGTTATGAGAGTTTCCTTTCATACCAGACGTTTTGTGATACTCCACTATCTCATATAACTTTAAAATTCATGCATACAAAATCATCCCCAAATTGCATTACACCCAAATCGTTCCACCAGCAAAAATTAAACAAATGCAAAATTAGTAAAATACCACTAAAAACATTTAGACATTTATTTTTAGTAGCAGTCTATCTATTCATTATCATGATTTCAGTTCTATCAAGTTTGTTCATTGTTTCACTTCATATACTGTAGGTGTCTCTTAATTTCCATTTTTTGTAATATTTTTATCTGTTAATATAAAAAGAAACAGCACTCACCATTCTGGTTATTAATATACTGTTAATGTTAACATCTTATTATGACCAATATTTGTTTGCATTACTCTTGCCAAAAAATTTCAAACTCATTTTTAGTCTTAATACTAGACATGCCCAAAATATATTCATCACTTTTCTAGTAATGCATATTCACAGTTAAGAATATTTCCTTAACCTCATGTACTGCAAAATCATTTGTGAGACACATTCATGCAAAATTTTAAATGTTTTTGAATGTATGGCATTTCTTATTAGTTGACAAATCTGCCAGCAAGCTAGTTTGTCCTTCTTCTTTACTTTATAAACTGCCAGTCCAGACTCACTTTACATATTGTCAACATACCTAGAACCTGCAATATTATACATTTATGGCAAACTGATCATTTAACATCATCTAATTGTTGAAAACTAACTTTGAGCTTCTAGTTTATATATATATATATATATATATATATATATATATATGTACGCATATATTCTCTAATACTCTTGTGGTTAAAACTTTTGTAACTGTATCCCCAAAATATAGTTGTACCAATTGTCCCTTTATACTCAACTAAAAAATATTTGAATAAATCATACATCTGCTTGGTCTGCAACCATATTCCCAATAGGTTTCACTAAGATCCACTTGTCAGCAGCCCCCAATGAACAACTTTTTTTTTTCCACACCCAAATAAACTTATTTTAGTTTCCCTGAAGGTACAGGAAACTCACATCATCAATGTTGTTCTTTTTTTTTATTTTAGCACACTTTTACTACATCCTGCATACATGTGCAGTACAGACATTTAAGAATCCTACAAGTTATAATGGTGTACAATCACCTACACAGCTTTTCATACACAATGTTTCATTCAGCTGTGTATTCCCCATATGCTGTGGGTCACACTTCAACAAAACATACTCATTGTGATATAACAAACAGATATATGCTTACAAAAATGGTTTTCACCAAATATTTAAATAAATAACAAAACAAATAAAAATGTACCATGATGTCTTCCCGTTCCCTTTCATTGCTAGAATGTATCTAATATAATCCACTCAGACTTCACACAGATAACAAAACTATAGGAATGCTTACATTATTTCTGCTTGAACATTGTTGTCAGTTTGGTTGCTTATAACTAAAATATCTTCACAGGCTGCAGAAATAAACATTTTTCTTGTCCATAGGTTATCTTGTTAAAATTAATAAATTACCTAGAAGCATACTTTCAACTCCTTATTGCAAGAAATCTGGACAAAGCCTAAAATAATGGGGGGACAAATACACAAAAATAGGGACAGATTTTAAATTCTGTTCTTATACACTTAAAAAGTTGTCAAAATAGCAGGCTTTGTGTTGTCATGCACTTTCTGAAGGACATGAAGTCTGAAACTCAAATGGATGTCATTATTTAGTAACTTAAATCTTCATTGATTTGTCAGAAAACCACACATTTTATGAGGAAGAGATCAAAATATGAGGCAAAAATCTGGACATTCTGTGAAAATCTGGACAGTTGAGGGGTATGCCTAGAAGATATAATAATCAGTTATATTTCCTTGTCATTTCTTATTTAAACTTTTATCATCCTGGATCACTGACCAACAGACTAAGTCATGCTGTGAATCATTGCCTTTAAGTAACTCAGTCAGCTTCTACTAGTCATAACAGCAATTTTATAGCTCACTTATGAATTAGCTATGCCTTTTACCAGGTTCTATATCATATGAGTGAATTGCACAAATTGCAAACGCTCATAGTATCGAATGTACTTCCTCAAACTTCCTATTACGGGGGGCTGTGCCCCCCACACCCCCGCTAAATATATATTCCAACTCCAAGATCGCACTATAGTGAGGAAAGGGCAAATATCCCATTCTTCACTGTACCGTGATCTCAGAAAAAGCACTTTGAGGTCTGGTACGTTCGATATTATGAGCATTCGCAATTTGTGCGATTCGTTCATATGATACAGAGCCCTTTTAACAATATTCACATTAAAATATGCATGCATCATTTTCAGACTAATAAAAGTCAGTCCTATCAAAGCATATCTTGTAATATAGAAAATAAAACTCCTCCTCTTACACAAAATACATACATACTTATACCTGTATTGCTACCTTCTGACAAAAGTGATACAGTGTAACCCTTGCAATTATCGTTGGACAAAAGAGATACAGAATAACCCTTGCAATTCTTTATCTGCTCCTAAAACTTAATCATATCAACATCATATTTACCACTTAAAGTGATATGAAATGTATACATTTACAGATTAATTGCTTTAAAAGAACTATATCTCATTATGAATCAAAAAAATGCATGAAACAGCTTGTCTAATTGTCATGCCTAGATTGAATATCATTTATAATAACTAGTCCAGTAAAACAGTAATGAAAAAAATTCTCGTTTGAAAGTGTAAATTAACCCTCTCCTGGCATCCCACTAATTTTCAAACAGATGCAACTTCCACTATATATCTTATACATAACCAACATTTAGCTTCTTGATTTTTTTATATACAACAAACACTTCCATACCTTCATAACAGTTATTTGCTTACATAAGACTTGTACACTCAGACTTTATCTCCTCATTACTGAATTACATTTGATGGGCAGAACCCCAGCTGCTACATAAAGTCAACAGTATCTATAATACCTCTGTCGTCATTTACAAATATTAACAATGGAAGAGTCCATAAAACCTTGTTTTGACCATTGTGTACTGGACTACTCCCAGGTTTCACCTATGTTCCCTGAAGAGAGACTTATAATCGTCCACCACTAACCTATGATCTCCTAGTAGACTCTAAAAATCTAAGTGGAGCCTTCATAATCCTAAACTCAAAATGATGCATTCATCTTCAGATGATTAGCGATACCAGCCAACACTCATCAGAACTTTTTGTTATGAATTGTAAAACAAATACAGTTTCAGTGGATGCCTGAGTGAAGTGTTATAAATGCATTGCCTTTTTTTTCCAGTATTGAATCATATGATATGCTAATAGCAGTTTTGTCATAGTGACTAGAAGAAAAAGGATATGACACTAATCCAAATTCATCACTATAAACAGCAACTTTCTCACACTGAGTGTAAGTAACGATATATCTACCGATATTTACTTTTCCTTATCCAAACTTAAACTTGCCAGCTATTATGCTGAGTTGGTGAGCCCATAAGTTATTGCCTTCATAGAACCTTTTTTTCACTATATTCATATGTGTGTGTGTGTGTGTGTGTGTGTGTGTGTGTGTGTGTGTGTGTGTGTGTGTGTGTGTGTGTGTGTGTGTATAACGAAAATGTTTTCAGTCTGCCAGTTAAATAAGCAACCCTATAAATTATTGTTTTTTTAATGTCCGTTCAGCACAGCCTAATGTGCATTATGGTCATTGTTCGCACTACATGTCAAAGTGTGCAAAATACTAATTTGCAGTTCCTGAAGTATTCTTTGATAGACTACTCAACTGGGCCACATCTTTCTCTCCTGTTTGCTGTACATTATCTCAATCCTATCATGTTCCAAAATAATAGACACAATTTCCAGAACAATATGTAAATAACCTCTAAAAGATAGCACCAACAAGAGACGCATGCATTTATAACTCAACGTGTAACACATAACATATTTTCATCATGCATGAAAAATAACTAATGCCCTGATTTTACTTTATGACAGTGACATGCAGTCACAGAGAGTCCATTTTAATTCAAGGATAAATGGGTTAATCTGAGGAACCTAAAATGGGAAATATGTTAGCACATAGTTAAACTGCTGTTTTAAAACATCTCTGTCTTAAAATTAGGTCAGATTCCCCATTTTTTAATTTCAGTAAACATGCAGGCCATCTCTGCAGTTTATTTATCCAGTATTCACACTCCTTGACAATATCACCACCACTATTTACAGGAGTAAACAAAGATGATGCCTTTTACCTTAAAATACCACAAGATTATTCTTTAATAGCACAAATTAGCCAGTCAGTAGAAAGGTGAGATTTTACTGAATTTTTTACATGGTATTTTTACAAATTATATGAGTCTAAGCTGGATAATTTGTTGAACACAGAAGTCTGGGAACAAGTTTCAATGATATTCAAGACCATTTTTAACTAAATTCTTGTTACTTTAAACTGTTCAAAAAGGAGCAGTGATATGGTCTGCTACAAAGCCTGGGTGCAAAGCTAGCAAACATGTTATATACTTGCTTGAATTTCTGCAGTAGATGATGCTAGCAGCTAGCTCTATATGCACACAATGAAAAGGAACATAAGTGGCAGGTACATGCTTGCAGTAGCTTGAATATTATTGTCCGAGGGGAATGTTCTGACTATGTAGAGTCTGATAGGCTTTTATTTAGTTTTGGTTAGAAAATTAGTCATTTGTCTGTCAAATTTAAGTTGATGATGAAGGACACAATCAAATGGCTTTTCTGAACAAGATCTAAGGAGGTAATGCTAAGGTCTTTATTTGTGCAGAAGAATGGCTTCCACTCATAAAAATGAAAGGGTCAGCACCACCATATCTGGTTCTCTGAAGCAAACAGCATAGAAATGGCTCTGATAGCATTAAGAGGCAGCCCCATAGCACTCTGTCATAAAAGTGATGCATAAAAACTGCATTGTCCTTTACGGTTAAAAATATCGACTGTATCATTTGGAAGAATGACGATTTATCAGCAATATCATTTCAATTTGTATTTCCACGATGGTTACTCATATTATTCTGAAAAAAAAAAGTGGACTAAACATAGCCTCTTGGGTAATTTTAGTAGTCAAAGGCAAATCAGGAAAGACTGAATTTTACCATCTGGCAGACTGATCTCCGTCAATTAGAAAATTACTAAAGCACTGCTTGGCAAAATATAAACTACATTAGGCAGAGCCCCTCACTAGCACTCTTCAAGAGAAACCTTGACAAGTGGATGGGTAACAGAAAATACACCCCTGAGATTACTTCATTGGCTCTGCTTGACAGAAGATCAGTTAATTAATCAATGGGGTGGCGAAAGCCGACACACTCTGGCTAGGCTTATAAATGCCCTTGGGCACATAACCTAGTACTTACCTATGAACCTATATTTGATCACAGAACTCTGATCTCTATAAATGAATGGTTGTACATTACACCAAATGTTTTGAATCTAAAAAGAGAGAGCCCAACAGTTTTGCAACAAGCCTAGGTGATAATAGATGTAAAGAACAACATCTGTATTGACTGCAACAGGTCCATGAACTGACCTGAAACCATCATTGCAGCTTCAAACAGGATTAATGTTATCTACATGATGTAGAAGTCCTAAGCTGATATGCCTTTGTCAAATTTGTACTAAAACAGACAAATAACACCATGCGAAAACAGTTGCAGAATGAAGCTCAAAGCCTACCTTTCAAAATGGCACAATCGGTGAATGTTTCAATAACTGGAATACAACCTTATTTGGTGGCAAGATTAATAAAAAAAACAGCAAACTGTTATGTAATAGTACTGGCTGCAGGTTTTAAGACTTCATTTGGATGGCTGGGCATAGACGCTAAACATAGTTTTCAGTTTATGTATCAATTTACAGAGCATGACAGGGCAAACTGTAGAGTGAAGGACGTGGAATCATAGGGAAATACTCCTGCTGGGAAACTCATGCCCATTTAGAATTTCTTTTCACAGACTTTCTTGTGAATATTCATGAGAAATCAATATGCACTTGGATCAATATTACACAGAGTAAAGGAGGAGGTATTCTAACCAGACTTCAACAACTGGTCAATAACTATGCAGAATTTTGAGGGTTATTAACCTAAAGGTGATGTTTCTCCACAGAAAGTACTTTTTTTTTTTTTAGCAAGATAGTATTCATAGCATTGTTACTTGGTTATGTATTAATGAGAGGCTGTCATGGTTGGCATTCAGCTTAGAGCAATGATATAGAAACCAGAAATGTTCTCAGTGAGAAATCATTGCTTTAGTGCCAGGCAAGATCCATAGCAGATTTATAGTCATGTCATGATACTAACGCAGATAGACCATACTGATTAGAACATTGACAAACACAGACATTTAGTGAAGCGCAATGTTCCTTATGAATTTTGGAATGTCTCCACACAACAAATAATGGTATGTTGTCAATAATGCAGTTTGCCCTTTTGCTTGAGGTAATTTTAAGAATCCTGTCTCTATTCATTGCAAGATACCTTATCTGTCCTAATAGTAAGAAGATGCATCCAGATCAAATCATATAGTTTCATTGAGGGTGACTCATAGTTGTCAGTCAATAGCGATGATTTCACACTGGTACAGAGTCAGTCATCTAAATGAGGTACTTAACCATTTCCATTTTCCATCTGGACTTATCCAAATAAAAATACCGGCTATAAAACCTTTATTTCTGCAGTTAGATTAGGTCTGTCCACTTCCAAAGTGTTCCATTAACTGTGATGATGCCAAAAAAATCATATTACTGTTGCTTTTAGAGCAAATTATCTCAAACTGATCCTTGTATATAAGGCTTAAATAGAGAAATTACAGTTAAAGTGTGTTTTTTTCTTATTATATTAAAACTTCCCAAGACTCAAGTCATTTCAGTGCATTTACATAATCTGGACTAAATGAGTCATGCAGTTAAGATTGCATGTTAAAAGGCAGGACATTAAAATATCAATCAATTCACATTTTTTTTGTATTAACATTACTATCAAGTGTTTCATAAGTGTTATAGTGTATTTTCCACATTTCATCATATAGATTTGATTAGCGTTTCATAACTGTTTATATTATTTATACACTGATGTATCAACAAATCATTTTTTGAACTATTTATTTAACTATAGTTAACTGCAAATTTATGTCTAATGAAGTTCAGCTACATTTTGAGTGAAAGTGTTGACTGCTTTTGATTGAGAAGTGTATCTCAGTCACAGATCCTATTGTGAGTTTATTTTTATAGATCTTTGCATTTTTTTCACGAGTATATTGTACACTTTTTAGGTAAGTGTAACAGCCAGGTCATATGTAAAGAACTGGCAATCCCATCAGAGTGGCAAACAAATGAACAGGAATATGTATGCAATTTTGTATATGTGTACATGCACACATGCACAAATTTAACACATGAAGGCTTATAAGAGGTCATTTCATCCATATAGATGTTGTAGACACAGAAAAAGTTTTTATATTTATGTAGTGCAAATGTCAGTGGACCAACAGCTGAAAGTCATTCTTCATGTAAAAGATAATTTCCTGAGTATTGACTTATTTATAATTACTTTTATGATATTCTTCTTGTCAGAATCTGAAAATTGCATTTTATTAATTTGCAGTGATAGTTTTTGAGTTATTTGTGTGTCCATTTCATTTTTGATTGGTGTTTGTGTGGTGGATGATAGTGTTAGTCCATTTAGCAACATTCCAATGGAATGGCCAGAGGCAGTTCATAAGTATCCCAGTCTCCTTGCCTGTACCTGCAGAGCAGGATTATTTAAAATATTTTTATTATGAAGGAGTCTATGGCCGTTTTCATTCCAATTAATGGGTTAATGGTGTGGTCAAGGGTTGATTCTGTGATTTTTATTTTGTTTTAGTACATTACTTAGGCTTACTATATACTGATAGATGATGTGTATTTACATCAATTTATATAAATGCAGTGTCTGTCCTTTTTTTAACAGTAGAAGTATAAACAGAATCGTTGCTGCATGAAATTTTATAAATGATTTATAACTCAGCATTACATCTTCATAAGGTTCTAACAACATCTCATATAATGACTCATTGGAAAATTAGGCAATTTACAATGAACCAACAAGAAAGCTCTCAAATAATTAAATGCATACATAAATAATCCCATAAATATTATAACATGTTATAACAATTATAAAGTATTATAATAAATAATATAATAAATAAGATATTTAGTTAATTAAAAATCCATTATTTCAACTTTTCAGCAATGTTTCAAATCTAAAACTATACCAGGCCTCATTCAATAATAACATCCCTAACATATTATGTGATACATATTCATCCCAGATCTTGCATGTAATAAAAAATATCTTAAAGCACAAGCTGGAGCATAGACATTTTGAAAATGAACAATTACTGGATTAGCACAAGACATAGTTCTTATTTCCGTAAGACGTTTTGGTATTTATGTTCATACTCTGTAGTTAGCTCTTGCAGTATACAATAGCTTGCAAGTGAATTTAAGGCAGTAAACTATAAGGGGGAATTCAATAAAGCTTACACAGTCATTTTTTCCTTGTGCGCATGGCGGTTCTACAACATGGCGCAAACAGTTTTAGATTCAGTAAACTCTGTGCAGTGACATGCAAACACACGCACTCAATTACAGAAACATTCATGGAATGCAAATTTCAGCATAAGTAGCTGAAATTTATGCTAATAAAGTGAAACAATAATGTGCAGAAATCCAACAACCTCAATTACAACCATGTAGACTCTGTGTCTGTGTTGCTAGTAGAGGAGTCTATACAGAAGCGAGGGCATGTAAAAGTCCAGAAATATGACAGATTTCCCAGGAAAAGGTAACGACACACATATAATGGGCAATGTATACAGTGTGGATTTCCAAAAGCATCAGTGGGGTGTGTCAGATTACTATACATTTTTTTTTACCTCATGTTTGCGCAGAACCACTTGCCGCAAAAGGTTTTAACTACGATTACCAGAAAAGTCACGTGAAAGAGGAGTGTAATGTACTGTAACCATAGATAATGTAATACCCTGCCTTGTGTCTTTAAAATTATGCTCCCATGCTGTTGACCAGCTTACATAGCTAATAACTATGTAGATTCCAGGCTGTCAGCATAGTTATTATGCAAATGGGTGCAAAAATCAGTGGATTTCTTGAATCACAAAAAGCAGGAACCATGTAGGGTTGTTCCCGTGTAGGCTGCTATACAGTGTTTAAGTTTCCAATGGATGTCAATGACATCGGGGGTGGTGTCAGGTCACTTTTTTTTTATGTATTGCATGTGTTTGTCACAAACAGTTTTGGCGATGCATACCCTGTTTGCATAACTAAAACATCCATGTGTCATACGTGAGCTATACATCCAAAAATAGAAACTGGATGCATTCAATTGACATTGCTGAGCCCTGCTGGGCATCACACAAATCCGGTAAGTGGGGCTGCATTCTGCTAATATTCTAAAGTTATGGGACTTTGCATAACTACTCCTGTGGTGACAGGTATTAAAGACTGGAGTGCACATGGATCTGGGTTCTAGTACAGGGTATGCCAACTTTTCTCATACTGTTCTGACATTGTAGCTTATAAAAATAAAGTGTAGCTTGTAGTATTTAGCATTTTCTGTATGTTTCATGACAACTGGGATGAAAATATAAAATTTTGACATGGCTTACTTTTGTTATGCACAGCTGCGCTCTGCTGAGCGACAATGCACACAATGCACTACTGCACACTAAAGTAGGACCTTTAAATCTTGTTAATTATATCCTAAGCAGGTGAATAGCATCTTAATAGCCCATCCCACATGGTGGACATACTCAAGAAATGTATAAAGTATGCATACAGCCTACAGTCTGATTTTCCCTCTATACTTCAAGACCATTAGGAGTAGAGACTTGGAAATTTTATCTGAGATAATGCTAAAGGCTGTTGCATCTATTCTACATCTGTATATGCTAGAGGCTGAAGTCAGTGCTGCTAGTGCTGCTGAAATAGGCCTAGGCCAAGAAGGAGAAGAGTGTTTAGGCCCAGGGTGACATTCCAGGAGCTACATGACCTAGAGACAGTAGAGCACTACAGGGTAGACAGCGACATATTACAAGAACTCACTGAGCTCTGTCACCCTCAACTAACAGCCAGAGGCAACCAAGAGGAACCCATTCCAGTGGAAACTAAGGTATGTGTAGCCCTTAGGATATTAGCTACAGGAACTTTCCAAAGACCAACTGGGGACATGATGGGGTGTCACAGGCATCTGCATCCAGGATACTCCACCAGTTCCTGGATGCTATGTTCCTACATGACAGTGAGTACATATCTTTTCCCCTTTCCCTGAGGAGAGGGCAAGCAATATGCAACACTTCTACCATGTAGTTCACTACTCTGAAGTATCGGGTGACATGGAATGCACTCATGTGTACATGAAGGCATCACTTGCTGAGCAGTATAGAATTTATACTAACCACAAGGAATACCACTCCATCAACTGCCAAGTCATGTGCAATGCCTAAGGGATTATCCTGAATGTGTGTGCTGGCAACCCTGGCAGTTATCATGACTCCCATATCTGGCAAATATCACAGTTGTACCAGATGTTTGCTAGAGGGGACATCCCACAGGGCCATTTACTGGCAGATGATAGCTATGTCCTGGAACCATGGATGAAGACACCCATCAGAAATACACACACACACACATGGAAGAATATCATAATGAGGCACACACACAAAACAGGAACATTCTAGAATGTGTGTTTGGGCTTCTGAAGTCACTGTTCCAGTGCCTATATATATTTGCTGGAGCCTTGCAGTATACTCCACACACATCTACACAAATATTCACAGTATGTGCTATGCCACACAGTCTGATCCTGATGAAACAGCAGGATCACCAAGTGGAAGGGACACACATCCCTCACCTAGGTCACCACAGGCACAGTCACAGGAGGACTTGAAGGCGGAACCCTTGCTGCTGTCCCTGTAAACAGTTGTAGGCATGCTCAGTATGCCCTTGCTTTGGCTAAGAGACATAGCACTTTCACTGACCACTTAGGGACTAATACCTTTCTCCTACTCACGTGCATATATTAAAAATGATGCCAGGTAACACACAACCTGTAGCTATCCATGTATTGGCTGTGTACTGCTTGCATCAAACAGAGTCAGTCCTGAACTACCGTGTGAACTGCTGCATTCGCAAGGCATGTCCTTAGACTACACTGTATTTTTGAAGAGTATTATGACATATCCTTGTATCTATGAACATGGTACAATATACAAGTAAATTTTATTTATTTATTGACATTTGCTAACTGGGTAAGTCCAACTGAGCCTGGGGCCCATTTTCAGTGGAGACCCAAGGAGAAAATCTCCAGAAGTATTACATATTTTCACAATAAAAATCAAATCAAAAATAAAAATAAGAGTAAACCTTAAAATCACCACAAAACATAAGAAAATCAACTTTAGAGAATATCCATACAGAGAGTAGGTTAAACATTTGACAGGTCTAGAGAATATCACAAATGAACTACATACAAACAGATAATCAATTCAATCAAAAATTTGTTTTTAAGATTTATATATGAATATATATGCTATGGAAGTGAGTGGAGAGGGAGGTGTAAAGGTATATGAGGCAAGTACAAGGAAGTACAGAGTGGAATATGGAGAAGGAGTTAAGGTGAGAAGAGGTTAGATCAAGTGGGGGTTAGACAAAAGCAGGTCCATATACTCTAAAGAAAAATCTGAAGTTCTTTTTTCAACAGGTGTTTTTGATGAATGCTTCTTACGTTTTGAGGGAGTGAGTTCCAAGCATGTGCAACAGAGTATTTGTAGAGGGACTTTCATGTATTTTTATTGGATTTATATATGTCAAGGAGGTGTTTGCTGTAAGTACAAAGGTGACAATGGGGGTTGTAGTTGGAGATAGAAGGGCAGGAAGAGGGGTCATTCAGGAGAGAATGTGTAGTTAGGGTAGAAGTAGTTGTGTAGAGAATTCTGGCCATTGGAATGATTCAAAGGTGAGAGAGTGGTGGCATTTGTAGGGAAGATTAGAGACAAACGTGGCTATTTTATGATACGTTTGCTCTAGTTTATGATAAATGAAGTTTGAACATTAGTAAGGACAGAGGCAGCATAGAGAAGACAGGGTAGAAGAAGGGACTTGAGCAAGGGAAGGTTTGGAAGAAGGTGACAGAAATTTCTGGTTGCAATAGAGAAGTCCAAGATTCTGGTGGGTCTTTTTTATGCATTGTTTGATATGAGTATCAAATTTTGCTTCATCAATAATTACTCTAAGTAGTTTGGTATGGGGTTTTGGTTTGATGATGGTGTTATTAACAGAGGTGATAGAGGAAGAAGGTTTGTGCTGGGCGAGTGTTCTGGAGAAGAAGAGAATGAGGTTAGTTTTTTGGATTTAGTATTAATTGGAATACCAGATAGGCAGGTTTCGACAGAGGTGAAGGTTTGTTGAGTGAGAGCTAGGAGTTCAGGGATGTTGTGAGCAGAGGTGATAAAGGTGGAGTCATATGTATATTGTAGAAGTGTAGAGAGGTTAGTAGCAGAGTGAAGTTTGTTAGTGAATATGTTGCACAAAAGGGGGCCTAGAATCGATCCTTTAGAATATATATGAATATGAAGCCAGAAATGGGGGTAGGTGAAGTAAAAAAAGTGGGAATAAGAGACAGACAAGAAAATATCACAATTTAAGTAGTTTAGCTAAGCAGTACTTAATCAATGCTTCTGGAGCATTTCTCCCTGGGCCTCCACCGAAAACAGGATCTGTGGAACCTAGTCGGACTTTCCCGGTCAACAAATGTTAAATAAAAATAAAATAAATAAAAAAATACATTAGTTAAGGAACAAGCAGTGATAAGAAAGTCACGCTGTTCAGAAATATGAAATTCAGTCTATTGCCACCTTAATTTCACAGAATACAAAATAGGTCATTGCCAGTAAACTTCTCCAGCTATTTATTGTTACTTAGTAAGAGAATGCTAAGAGAACTGAGCAATATGATGGCAGGGCATAAAATTACAGTAAAATCACTCAGTTTTTACAGTAACAGAATAGGCACTCAAATAAGCTAAGTAGTAAAATTTAACTAACACAGGCTGAACCAGCACAGCGGCCAAACACCGATGAGAGCACTCAGTACAGATTTAAAAGCAGTAACAACAATGTGTTCTAGTAAGCTAGTTAACAAAATCAGACGAAGTCAAGCTGAAACAGTGTATTTTAAAATTGTCAAAGTAAAATGCAGTAGGTTTAACAGTAAAAGGTCATTACTTGATTAAAATAAGTAAACCTACAACTGCACAATAAAGAGGAAATGACTGAGGCAGCATAGATATTATACAGGTGGAGTTGTACACTTAAACAATTTAAAGGCAGCAAAAACAATGTGTACTTGTAAGCTTTTTAACAAAGTCATACTATGTCAAGCTGAAACAGTGCATTTCCAAATTGTAAATAGTAAAATGCAGCAAGTTTAACAGTAAAAGGTCATTACTTCATAGGAGTATCACAGAGAGAATATTATAATAGACCTACACTGCTCACAGACTGTTGATAAAAGTAGGACTTACAGTAGCTTTTACTGGTTTGTATGGGGTTCCGCTCTCTGTGTTCTTGTATGCAGGCAGTTGCTTCAGGTTGTTTTTTTTTTTTTTGTTGGACCTTTGAATGTGGTTAAGACACTAAGGGAAGAGTGAGAGAGATGTTAATATGAAGCCAGAAAAGGGGGTAGGTGAAGTAAAAAAGTGGGAATAAGAGACGGACAAGAAAATAGTGGACTATATTATATTGCTGAAATGGCATTACAGTGAATGTCATTCTGATGACACAAAGAGCGAAATTCAAAAACAGCGAAACCTCAGCTCAGCAATTTTTTTCCTAGGGAAAAAAATGCTTGTCCTGAGCCATGACATTGCCCTATACCCCACTGTAGTGCAATCTCAGAGTTGGTATATTTATTTGGGGGTGTGGGGGGCACAATCCCCCACATTGGGGGATGTGGAAGTTAAGCCCTCCTCTTTGAAATGTTTTAACTGGTGTGTTGTGTATTGTTGGTCTACCATTTTTTTCCCCCTAGGTAAAAAATTGGTGACCTGTGGTTTCGCTGTTATTGAATTTCATTCTTTATGTGTCGTCAAAATGGCATTCGCTATAATGCCATTTCAACAATATAATACAGCCCCAAAAATACCACAATTTAAGTAATTTAGCTAAGCAGTACTTAATCAAATATATTAGTTAAAGAACAGGCAGTGATAATTAATAAGAAAGTCACCCTGTTCAGTAATATGAAATTCAGTCTATTGCTGCTTTAATTTTACAGAATGCAGAATAATTCATTGCCAGTAAACTTTTCCAGCCATTTGTTGCTATTTAGTAATGCATGCTAACAGAACTGAGCAACATGGTGGCAGGACATAAAATTACAGTAAAATCACTCATTTTCCACACAATAGAGTACCAGAATAGGCTCTCAATTAAGCTAGGTAGTAAAATCTAACTAACACAGGTGAAACAGTGCAGCGGCCAAACATTGATGAGAGCACTCAGTACCAATTTAAAAGCAGTAACAGCAATGTGTACTAGTAAGCCTTTTAGCAAAATCAGACTAAGTCAAGCTGAAACAATGTATTCCCAATTTATAAACAGTAAAATGCAGCAAATTTAACAGTAAAAGGTCATTACTTCCTTAGAGTAATTAAACCTACAGTTGCACAGTAAATAGGAAATGACTAAGACAGCAGTGGTATTTTACAGGTGAAGTTGTACACTTAAGCAATTTAGAAGCAGTAAGAACAATGTATTCTAGCAAGCTGTTTAATAAAATCAGACCAAGTCAAGCTGAAACAGCGCATTTCCAAATTGTAAACAGTAAAATGCAGCAAGTTTATCAATAAATGGTGATTATTTCCTTAAAGTAAGTAAACCTACAACTGTACTCTAAATAGGAAATGACCGAGACAGCATAGAAATTGCACAGATGGAGTTGTACACAAGTTGCATAACAGAAGTACTAACATACCAGTACAGAGTGTCTTAAAATAAATTAAACAGAAACAGATGCTATTGTATCTTCTACATCAGAAATGGTACTTACAGTTGTGCACACTACTGAGGGATCCCCGTGGGACAGAGAGAAACTGAGTGTAGTCAGGCAGAGGTTTTTAGTATTTAAAAATGATGCCACAGCTCAGGGTGGAATAAGTAAACTCTCAAGAGGAAGAGAGAGAGAATAAACAGGACTGACAGGGCTGGGAAGCTTACAATAAGATCATGTTAGGAAACCAAGAGAAGTGAGGGGGGGGGGTGGCTATGAACCGAGCAGGCGGGTAGGGAGAGGCTATGAACCAGGACTTGGACAAAATCAACCAGTATGCCCAGGTCAACACCTAAAGGTGTCTGTTTATCTGCATGAACTCAAAAGCAGATTTAGTAGAGCATCAGGGAGGTAGAATATAAAATAAATGTAAGGCTTTGGGAAACTGTATATATTTGTTATAATAAATGGGAGAATAAAATATAAGAATATAAAATAAATGTAATATGTAAGATAAATAAAATATAAGACTATAAAATAAATGCAAAGCTTTGGAAAACTGTATATATTTGTTACAATAAACAGCAGGAAAGCGGATGTGGGTTCCAGTAGTGTGCACAGCAGAAGAATCAGTAGATGATTAACAGAGAGAAGATTATAATAGATCTACACTGCTCACAGTCTTTTGATAAATGCAGGACTTACAGTAGTTTTTATTTGTTTGTACAGGATTCCGCTCTCCATGTTCTTGTATGCAGGCAGTTTCTTCGGGGTTTTTTTTTGTTTGTTTTTGTTGAACTTTTGAATGTGGTTAAGGGAACTGCTTACAGTCTATTGATAAAAGTAGGACTTGCAGTAGCTTTCCCTGGTTTGTACAGGGATCTGCTCTCCATGTTCTTATATGCAGGCAGTCACTTCAGTTTTTTTTTTTTTGTCTTTGTTGGACTTTTGAATGTGGTTGAAGGAACTGCTCACAGTCTGTTGATAAAAGTAGGAGTTGCAGTAGCTTGTACTGGTTTGTACGGGGTTCCACTCTCTGTGTTCTTGTATGCAGGCAGTTGCTTCAGGATTTTTAGTTTGTTTGTTTTTGTTGTACTTTTGAATGTGTTTAAGGGAATTTATGCACACTACTGAGGGATGCTCATGGGACAGATACAAAGAGAGTAAATAGTATTGCATTTGTGCAGAAATTAAATTAATGTGTGACGATAGGCACTATTTTACTATTATGTGTCCATCTGTAACTAGTAGGCCTCATGCATGAAACATTCATACAGTCCTACTGCCACAGATAAGTCATACATCTTTCAAGAGAGAAGTTAGAAAGTGAGGCTACACATTGTAGTGCCTGACTTCAGACTTGTTTGAATCCTAAAAGTAAATGTGGTATGTTCCCTCACCCCCAAAACAAAAGTGTCCCCTTGTAACATAACAGTAAGTCAGCTATGGTACCCCCAAAACCAGTTATCCCCTACACTTTCAGGACAATAATACAGATATGATCATACATTGTATGTGTTGGGTAACTGATAAATAGAGTGTACATTTTTATGCAGGTAATTGTGTGATGAATGACCTCGGTTCTGTCAAGTTGCTTCTGTGGTCAAACAGTCTAAGGTAGGAATCCTGTCTGATGAAGCTGTACTAGGGTTCTAATCTTGACATAAGTAGAAGTTTTGAAGGTGTACTAGCAATAGGTTGTGTTTTATAGACTGTGACTCAGTGTCCCATACTGCAACATTTTCTTGTCTTAATTTTACATTTGCACGGCATGCTACATGTATAAAACTTTTATGATAAGGCTTAGCTAGTTTGTGCAGAGCCCAGCATTGCTGAAACAGTAAAAGAGGAAATATGATTTATGTCAGACTGCCAATCACAAACACAGGATACATTCAATTATTGCCATTAGAAATTGTGAAACCCTGGCCTGGATTACAGATAGGAGTGGGCTGAAGTAGCAGATATATCTTACATAGTAACAAAAAAAAAAAAAACCCAAGGGAAAATAAAACCTTTCCACTCACACCACAAGATTCAAAAACACCCAAATACGAAAAACAACAACACTGGCAGAAACACAGATGGCTGAAGAAAATCCGTTTAATAAAAGTGCTCAGCGCTCTGGTACCTCAGCAATTCGCCTTCAATGCAACAATTTCAAAGCAACAAATGATCCCCTTATATACCAACTAGGCTAAATGTTCACAATGTTAATTAATTAAATATTCAATTTTCCAATTTTTTTTTTAAAGTGCTATTACATGCACTAACTACAAATAGATGTTATAAAAACTATTTGAAGAAAAGAAAACACAAAAATAATTGAATGAAACATATAATAACATGACATAACATCCCCCACATCTTTACAAACAACCTAGTCAAAAAACTACAATTGCTTAATCATATCACATAAATAAAGTACAAAATTATTAAATTTCAATAAAGAAAAATCAAAAAAAGTGAAATTACTATCGAAATTAATACCCCTAGGATGTAATGTATGATAACTAACTATCATTTTATGTTCCAACCTATTCAATTCCCTTTTTAAAGCTTCCCACAGAATTTCTAGGACATGCCAACACACTGAAAATAAACCCTCACTACTACCATTATGTATGGACACAAAATGGGAAGCCACAGGACTATTTAAATTACTCCTCCTGATACCGCCCAAATGCTCAAGAATACAAACTTTTACCCTCCTTGTGGTCTGACCAATATACCAAAAGGGACTAGTACAGTCACAACCAATGACATAAATGACCCCACAAGAAAGACAATCAAATCCTTCAAAAGCAAAATATGTTTTGTCATTTCTCACTCTGTTGCATACTGAACAATGCCCACACCTATACATACCCACTTCCCTTCCAGATAAGGTGCACTCCAGCTTTTTAATAAGTAACTCCTTCAAGTTACTAAACCTCCTATAGGAGAAAGTTGTGTTTGGGAAACAGCCTACCAACCTGCATATCATCTATCACAATGTGCCAATATTGCCTCACAATTCTTTCTATCCGCTTGGAAAAATTTGAAAATTTAGTGACAAAAAATAACCTCTGATTATCATCCTGATACTGAAATACCCTACCAGCTTTATGCTGTTCAGCATAACCTCTCCCACACAGCCTATGCTTGATCCCAAAAAAGATCTGTTTCAGGATAACCTCTATGAGATAACCTTTCCTGTACCTCATTCAAAAACATTTCACGATATAAAAATTCAGAAGTGTTTCTGAAAATCTTTCTCATTTCACACTATGGCAATGCCCTAATCAAATGGGGAGGATGCATGCTACTAACATGCAAAAAATTATTCACCATAGTAGGTTTTTTATATGGTCTATGTTGCACTGTACCATGTTCCCCAATGTAAAATTCAACATCCAGAAAAAGTATCCTTTGGGAATGACATTCCCAAACCAACTGTAAGCTATGTGTGTTACCATTAAGATCCTGCATAAACTCCAAAAATGAAGATTGGCTGCCCCTACAAACAAAAATCAAATCATCAATATATCGTTTATAATAAACAATATTATTGATGAAAAAGGGTTTATGAAACATGAACTGCTTCTCGAACTCCCCCATATAAATGATGGCATATGACTGGGCAAATGCTGCCCCCGTCGCAGTCCCCCCTGACTTGTAAATAAAAGTTACTCTCCCACATACAATAATTATGGGTCAAACTAAACTCCAAAAGAGATAACAAAAAGGTAGTACAGGGACCCTCTCCCATCATTTTTGCATGACCTCCAAGCGCCAACATTTATTAATGTTGGTATATAAGGAAGATACATCAACTGTTGCCCAGAAATAGTCATTGTCCCACTTCATCCCACACAATGCCTTACAGACATCATTATTTTTCTTAATATGAGATGGTACCTTCATCAAGTACTTCTTAAAGTGAAAATTCAAACATTTATTAACTCTATGGATGAACCCACACCAGAGATGATGAGTCTCCCAGGTGGATTACTTAGTGAATTTTTGGAATAGCATAGATATACGGATGCCTAGGTTCAGACACCACAAGTTTGTTAACATCATTGGGCTTAAAACACCTAAGCCTCTCACCTTTCTCCAATAATTCATGAAGATCATCAAAAAAATGCTTCAGTGGTTTGCCAGATAACTTCACATAAACATTTTCCTGTAACAGACCCTGAACTATACCTCTGTATTGTTCCATATCTATAACAACCCAATTATCGCCTTTATCCGCAGGTCTTACTGCTACTTTATCCAAATTAGATCTTAGCTCCTTCAGTGCAAGCCATTCATTTTTCTTAAGATTGCAACTAATTTTACCATTACAAAAATTAACAAATTCCTGCCCAATCCTAGTGCAAACTGTTTGTACAAACACATTAATAGCACCCGACTGTTTAGGCAGCATAAAGGTCCTATTTGAAGGAAAATATGGTACAACCATGTGTCCATAACCCACCCCAAACCTTTCATCACCAATTTCACCATCACAGTCATTAGCTTCACACAATTCAAAATATTCAGGAATATCATAAATACTTACATTTAATAGATCATCACTCTCAAAAATACTCAAAGTTTCTAAATCAGAATGTCTTTCATATTCAGAAAAGAACACCCTCAAATTCAATTTTCGATCAAACTTTTTAACTTCAATAATGATGTCTGCTAGCAGCAGAAGTTTGGTAGGTATGAATTTAGAACCTTTACATAAAACATTCAGCATGTCATCAGACAAAGACAATTTAGATAAATTAATAACATTTAATCACCCTCAAAAGCGGGTCGACACGCTGCAACAAAATTATAGTTCACATTTAAAGTAAGAGGGGCATTGTCCAAAATCAACGAGTCAAAGTCCAAGACATTTGCAGAAATAGCAGAGCTCTCAAAGTCATTACTAACATATTTCCTTACTTCTTATTGTAAGGCTTCTCTGGGTTCTCCGTGACGGAGTCTGAACTTGCCAACTCGATTTCCCCGGCCACAGGAGTGTTTTTTGTTGATTCTGCCCTCTCTGCGGAACTTTCTGCACCTAGTTCTTCAACTGACACACTTTTTCTACTTCCAGTCATCTCCATTGAAGAAAAGGAGGACCCAACTTCCTTCCTGGACATGCACACTCTGGATTTCTGATGACAGTGTCACCCCTTACATGGCAAGGTATACACCTCATTGTTCCCAAAGTCTCTCACATCTCTATTCAATTTACATTTCTTATGAACAAGGATCTCCGTCTCAACCTTATTAATTTTTTCATTGATATTCTTGAAGGCACTGTTTTTTCCATTAAGCTATTCTGCAGCTCAACAATATCCCCCCGTAGTTTGTCAACAGTGCGAATATTCTTTTTCATAAGAATTTTAAGACAGTTCAAGGTGCAATCATGTGCCGCTTGTCTCCATTCAAGTAATAAGTCATTTTCATCATCTGCAAAACCTCCAGCAGGCAGTTTATCAATACACAAACCCCTGGGGGTAATCCCCAAGGAGACATATTTTTTTCCAATAATTTTAAATTATACAAAACCATCACCTCCATATACATAAGACTCTCCAAATGGTTGAAATCTTCAGTGCAGGTGTCAGATGTGTTGACAGACCAGAAATCCATGTCAGCAAACCTGCGTTCCCTCTCTTAAAGAAAATCAGCAAACATCAAGCCATTACCAGCATAAGCTTCACCAATGTTGACAGAACTCATAACAAAAAAAACACCAAGGGAAAGTAAAAACTTTCCTCTCGCACCACAAGATTCAAAACACCCAAAAACGAAAAACAACCATGCTGACAGAAACACAGATGGCTGAAGAAAATCCATTTAATAAAAGTGCTCAGTGCTCTGGTACCTCAGCAATTCACCTTCAATGGAACAGTTTCAAATATATACCAACTAGGCTAATTGTTCACAATGTTAGTTAATTAAATAATCAATTTTCAAAAGTTTAAACTGCCAATACATGCACTAAATACAAATACAAATAGATGTTATACAAACTACTTGTAGAGAAGGAAACACATAAAAAGAATTGAATGAAACATACAATAACATGACATAACATAAATCCAACAAAAAGTGTCAAAAGGTCCCAAAATATGACTAATAAACTGAAAACTGGATCCCTGAAGGTGCACAATGAAGCTCTCAGACAGGCATGGTAATGTACGTTAATATGAATAAAATCCATCAACAGGAAACCATTAACAATCAAAACAATTACGTTTTTGTTTAAAAACTTCATCAGATGTGAGATGATGTCTCTGAAGTGCTCATTTATAGTAACTTGAATTAAAAGGATCCAATCACAGACTATCTCAACATAATTAATTAACACAAAAGGTTAAAAAATAAGTTAAAAATGGAATACCTACTTAACACATTTAATAAATACACTTTTTTGAAAAACTTTTAAAATCACAATTGAATAAATAAGTATGCAGTAAAATTTAAATCAATAAATACTTATAATATTTTAAAAACATTTTTAAAGCTTATTACATTTTAAGTTCCTTCAACAAAAATAAAACTTGTAATAGTATATATTATAGCACCATCTTGTGATCATGTTATGGACTACATCAAACCAATGAATAATATTATTTCACACAATCACATTTAAAAGTTTTAATGAATTAACTGTGTTAATGAATCACTTATATTAAAAAATAAATACTTAAAACTGTTATTATAAAAAAGACCTTATATAGACAAGAGGGAGTAATAAAAACATTTTATACATTATTTGTATGGTCCCTATACTTTTGCAGCTCTTAGTTTGAGAAGGGGGGGGCAATGGAAATACAATCATTCAGCCCTGGCCATTTGTTAGCCTGCAAGGTTACTTGCCACCAAAGCTCCCTATATTCAATTCTTTCCTCCCATAAGCCACCCCTTTCATCATTTTTCACCTTCTCTAGCACAAAAAATAGAAAATGTGCATTAATACAATCCTGCTTGTGTTTATAAAGGGCATTAGTTTCTTTTTTATTTAAATGTGTTCATAAATTCTTCTTTTTAATTTACGCTCAGTCTTTCCTATGTAGAATGTTTGGCAAAACTCACATTTTGCCAAGTACACTATGCCCTTGTCATCAGTTATTATATTCTTTCCCTTCTATTACAGTATTCCTACTTTCTAGAAATATTGTCTCTTTATTAGCAATATAGGAACATTGTGAGCAATGCCCACATTTAAAAGTTCCATTTTTTTTCTTTTTGTATTACTTCCAGAACTGGCTCTATGATTATTTTCTTTTTTTTTTTAAAACAAGTTTATTGTTTTTAACATACAAAATAAATATCATAACAATTTTATACAAGCAATTAAAATAGAAATAGTTATAACATTCAATAAAATAACCAAAGTATTTACAAAGACATCCACTACAAATCAAATCAATTGATTAAACTATAATGTCATGCTACTGAGACTAAGATTTTTTTTAACAGGTTTTGTAAAGTATCCCATATAATATAATAAAATGTTTTTCTAGTAGTTCTTATTTTTATTGTCATCAATTCCATATGACACACTTCAGTCATAACATTTTTAAATTCATTAAATGAAGGAGGGGTATCTGAAATCCAATTTCTGGTTATTATTTTTCTAGCCACTGCTAGAATAGACCATAATAAGGGAAGTTTAACTTTTTTAACACTTTTAGGAACAGGTGTGTTAAATAATATAAGTGATTTAGAAACAATGAAATTATCTGTGAAAAGGGCCTGCAAAAAATCATTGATTAACTTCCAATATTCCTTCAATTTTATACAGTCATAAAACATATGTGCCCAATCAGCATTTATTTCTACATTACATCTTTTACATAAGTTGTCTTTATTATTTATTTTATTCATCATTAAAGGTGTATAGAAGGATCTATGTAAAATTTCCAAGTAAAAAGTCTCCAATTAATGGAAGAAGTAGTTTTATAAGCAGATTCCAATATATATTGTTTATCTTGTTGTTTTGGTGATTCACCATTAATGGAAATGAAATAATTCCAATAGGTATCTGAACTGTAATGAGTTTCTTCTCTGATAATTTTATGTATGTATGAGAGCTTACCTTTATCAGAAACTCTATGTTGTAAATTTAATATCAAGTAATCAATCAGTATTGGAACAGATTATTTAACTGTTAAAGACATTAAATCAATTTTATTAATAAGATGTTGTCTAAAAGTCTGAATTTCTAACCAACATGTTTCTCTCAAATCAAATTCTTGCTTTAAGAAGTCTAAATTTTTTACTTTATTATCAGACAGCAACTGATACCAATACTTTAAATCATTCTCTGTGACTAAAAGAGTTCTTTCAGAGGTGGTTGACAAAAGCATACCTTGTGTATACATTATAGGGAATATAATAAAATTCCATTCCTTATACTTAGGATGCATGAATATAAAATTACGATAACTGATAATAATGTTTAATGGGTAACTAACTACATATTTTGGTGTAATGGATGAAGTACAAAATTCTTTTAGTAACCATAATATGGGGTTATTTACAATAATATTTTTATGTATTAAAGAGATTTTCATGAAGTGAATGCTAATTATTTCCCAGTAATCTTTCCAGCTTGCAACATATGACTGATCTATTAACAAAGTAATAACTTTTATAATAGAAGAGATAGTATATAAATTAAAGTCTGGAAATGAAATGCCCCTTGAGACCAGCTATTAGTATGTTTCTTTAATGCAATCCTAGGTCTATTAGGTGCCCATAAGAAACTTAACATTAGTGAATTCAATTTCTTAATAATTATTTTTGTAGGTGGGAGTATTATTGATTGTATTAAGTATAATATCTTAGGGAATACTATCATTTTAATAATTGTGAGTCTCTCTTCCATGGTAAAAAACATATTGTTCCAGCTATTGAAAAGATTTTGTATATTAAGAAGACAGGTACTATAATTATTATGTATAATAGATTTGATATCTTTAGTTAATATTATACCTAAGTAAGTTATCTGACCTGAGTTGGGTATATATTTGTTAAAATCATTAATGAGGACATTTTTTCGTGTGTATATATTGGTAATATTTTAGTTTTTTCTTCATTGAATATTAAACCAGAGATATTTTTAAAATCCATCATTTTATCAAATAAGGACTGCATAGAAGAGTTAGATCCAGCTGATGTAATTAGAACATCATCTGCAAAAAGTTGAATTTTAGATATTGTATTTTCATCTATATCAAATCCTTCTATATCAGTACTGTTTCTGATCAAATTAGCCCAAGGCTCCATTATTAAAGTATATAATAGTGGAGAGAGTGGACACCCTTGTTTTGTACCTTTTAAAATGGGTATTTTTTGTGAGACCTATGTTCCTATCTTAATGTAAGCCAATGCTCCTTTATATAGATGTTCAATTAGATTTACAAATGCATCTGAGAAGTTTATGACTTCAGTAAGATAAACAAATAGTCCCAACTTACTGAATCAAATGCTGAACTTATATCGAGACTAATAAGTGTTAAATCTTTCTTTTTCCTATTTGCAAAATCAATTAACGTTAAAGTTCTCCTTATATTATCAAAAGTATTTCTATTTACAATAAAGCCTGTCTGGTCTATATCTATAATGCCTGGGATGATTGTCTTTAATCTATCAGCAAAAATACTCATAAACATTTTATAGTCAACATTAAGTAATGAAATAGGTATATATGAAGTGCATCTGGTTGGGTCTTTATTGGGTTTTAAAATTGGTGAAATAAATGTGTATTGCCAAGATGGGGGAGTTGTTAACTTATTTTGGGCCAAAATAAAAACCTTATGTATTAATGAGTAAGTACTTTTGGGAAGAATTTTATAGATCTCTGGTATAATACCATCATTACCTGGTGCTTTGTTTGATTTAAGCTTGTATATTTGTGTGATGACCTCTGTATATGAAATATTTTTATCCATTAGTTTAGTCTGTTGTTTATTAAGTTTTTTGTTCATGTTTGTAGTTATAAATTTCTTTATTTTATCTTTAGGCTCCATGTTAATGTTATTATGATTAATTTTGTGAAAGTGATTTCTAAATTCATCTAATATTTCTGGTAAACTAGAAACATTCTTCTTTTTCCTTGGAGAGAAAATTTCTTCGATATGATTTTGTTTATTCAACCTTTTTGTTTTATTTTTAAGTCTATGTAAATATTTGGGACTTATTGAGTAAGACAAAAACTTATATTTCTCTAATGTTATTTTAACTTTATGAGTTAAAATTTCTTTGTATTTCTCATTTAATTTATTTATTTCTTCAATGACTTTTTGTCTCTAATATTTTCTTTATTATTATGTTTGTATGAGTCTAATTTGCTTTGAATATCTAGTAATTTCTTGTCCCAAGATTTCCTTTTATTATTATACCATCTGATACTTTGTCCATATAAATATGATTTTAAAGCATCCCAAACATAAACAATGGAGACTTCAGGTGTATTGTTTAAGTCTAAAAAATGTTGCACTTCTGAAAGTATATAATCTTTATAGTCTTTTAGTTGAGTTAAGTATGCTGGTATCCTTTTGATCTGAACATTGTAAGTACTTTTTATCATAAACTCAAAGACAATTGAATTATGATCTGATATAGGACACAAAATGATTTTAGAATTAATTAAGTCTGTAACCATCTGGTTAGAAATAAAGATGCTATCTATTTTTGAATAAGTTTTATATCTGTTAGAAAAAAAAGTGTATGGTAATGATTTTGAATCTATCTGATTATTAATATCATTCAAATGATATAAATTAACAAAATCCTTTAAATGTTTTGCATTAGATGTAATTTTCCTTTTTCCTATAGTAGTAGTATCTTTTTCATGTAGGATACAATTAAAGTCACCTGCTAAAATAATATATCCTATAGAAAATGATATGATCTTATTGAGATGGTGTTTCACTGTATTAATGCCAATTCCTGGTATCCAATATACATTGATTAATGTATATGTCTTTCCATTAATCTGTATTGTAACCATACAAAACATTCCTTTATCATCTTTATAAGACTTAATAGTTTTAGGTATGGGCATACTTTTATTCCATAAAATAGCCACTCCTCTTTTTTTCTGAGTGTGTTCTGAACTAACCAAGACTGTATATTTATTAGTGGCTAATTTTTCAATATCCTTTTTCAGGAGATGTGTTTCTTGAAGGAATACTAAGTTGGCCCTATGCAAATTAATGTATCTCATTAAACTTGCCCTTTTTCATGGGTTATTCAGTCCATTAATGTTTAAAGAAATTCATTTTAGAGAAATCATTTAGCTTTTATAAACATATAAAACATATAATCAGAATAACAATTAACAAAATAAATGATATTATACCTCCTCCTTTAGGTGTACCATTAATTATAGCTCTATTTATTGAAAATCTTATGGGATTTTGTATAAGCTTCACTTTTATTTGTAGTGACAATAAGTTTATAAAATGCGTTGTGGATTTCAGAACTATATACAAACAACAATAAACAGGTGGAAATAATATTAGGATTAAACATTGCACCCAGCCTGGAGTTAAGAACTCCAACTTTGAGTAGCACATACCACTCAAGTTATCCCCCTATCCTAAGCAGCAGTACCTCAGCTGCCACCATATCAATTCAATACTAACTATTATTAACTAAAGTTAACCTCATTTAATTAGATTATCTAGTAAGGCAACGCTAAACAATTTATAAATCAGCTTCATATAAACAAATAAGAACATTTAGAAACAGCTCATATTACTATGTACATCTATTTTGTAAAATACACTCATAATCAAAATAGCATTCTAATAAACTTGATAATGGGAACCGAGAAGAGAGAGAGAGAGAAAGGAAGAGAGAGAGAGAGAGAGAGAGAGAGAGAGAAAAAAAGGAGCATATCTATATATTAGTTTATTAAAAGTTTGTAAAAATAAGTTCTTATGTTCATTTGGATTCAATAACTTAGGCTATAATGGTTCAGACATTACATATATTAGGGTATTCCTACTTTCTGCCATAGAAATGCCATTAACAGTTTTAAAAACTTTAAATTACATGCACCAAAGCTTTCTTCTCATACTTATTATTGCCAGTAAATAAAATATTTATACTCATACATATGTTTACAAGTCATACTGCACAGCAATGATAATTCCTAGTTATACATAAATCATTGTGATGAAAGCCATCTGTATTTTATATATCTGAACTGCAGCTTTAAAATATGTCACATGACAGTTTCTTCTAAAATATAGACATAATGATACTTGTGCTTGTCAGTTAGTTAAGGCAAATGATTTATAACATTATATATGTTTAAATCATAAGTATTTATATACATTAATATGCTGCAGTCAGGTAAGCTTTCAAAAACGTGTATATGTGTTTTACCTTCTATGCCTTCTAAAATATCTCACTTGCTTACTATGACATACTGAATCATTTAAAATCATTATAACTTTCATATTTTATAAATTACATCTTAAATAAGTAAGTTGTTATAAAGAACAACTCACATTTAGATGTCATAAAGTTCGTTTTTCATCACAAAGTCGCATTTACAGCAGTTCTACTTCCTGGAACAGTGTTCTTCTTGAATCTGCGATGTGTCAGTGTGAAATCAGGGGTCAAAGTTCAAAATGACTGCATTCAGCTTCTCTGCGTGTATTCTGAGTGTTGAAGCTTTTAAAACAACTCAAGGACACTATTCACGAGGTAACCCACATCCCAAATTGTCTCCCTTAACATTCTGGCGGGAATTTTAGTAAATACAAGTGACTGACATTCATTTAGTAATACAAATGAAACTAAACAGTGCAAAACCTTCGCGAAGTATTTTACAAGTCATTACAGTCTCTATGACAGTGAAACCAAGCCTACAGTTATTTAACATATTATATAACTTATTTTTATATGCCCCATTTCATTTTCTCATACAAATCTTATTATATACATATATCAGTATTATCAGAAGCATATAACTGTACTTATAAGAGAGAAAGAGAGAGAGAGAAAAAAAAGAAAGAGAGAGAGAGAGAGAGAAAAAGAAAAAAGGAAGCTACAACGAGTATCTAGAAAGAAATATTACTTGCTGTTTGTAGTAATAAAGTTAAACATGAAACATATTACTTACAACTATTTTAGTTCTAATTATTTGCAATTATATCATGACATATTATTTGTAATCATGTATAAGCAATAAAGTCATGATATAATATTTAGCAACAGTGTTTAAACAGCATATATAGTTTTAAAGAACTAATAAGTTATTATTTCACTTTTTCCATATTTTACATCATACTTCTCTCCTTGCCCTCCCCACCCCTCACTAAATGCATAGTTTATAAAGAATGCCATTATTTAAAACAAGAAGAGAAAGAAAATGTATCAAATTACTAACCTTAGGTCTCTTTATCACAAAGAGAAACAAGTTGATTGATAGCATGTTATTTGTTCCTCAGAGAGTTTGACTATTTATGAAACAAAAACAGTTCTTTGCACACAGAAAAATAACTTTGAATAAATCTTTAAAATATTTGTGGCTTTCTGGATATGCAGTAACTGTATTTGAAGAGATTAAGAGAGAAGGAAAGAAAGAAAAAAATATATAGAACATGTCATTTGTTTTTTAGTCTTTTTTGCTTCTCTGAAGTCTTCCAAGAAGTTCCTGTTGCCATCCTCTTTAACGAAGGACTTGCCCATTCCATATCTTCTATTTTATCTAATATCTTATTTTTTTAATATACAGCAAAGCAGAGTCCAAGTCTTCAAAAATTCTAGGGCCATCAGGTTAAAAGATTTTTAGTTTGGCAGGAAATAAAAGGTAAGTTTTGAACTGTGCTTTCTTAAGCTCTCTTATTAATGGCAAAAAAACTTTTCTTTTAGTTATTACCAAGGAAGAATAGTCATTGTCAAAACGCACAGTTGCCTCATTAATTTTAATAGGTGCTTTAGCCCATGCAGATTTTAATACCATCTCCTTGTCATAAGATGATAAAAATCTTACTATAACTGATCTAGGATACTTTTTGTTAGAGTTAAAATTAGATAAGGACCTATGGGCTCTTTCAATACTAAAAGAAAATGCTTCTGACAAGTCTAAAGTTTTGGGAAGCCAAGTATTTGAAAAGGAAGTAATGTTGTTACCTTTTATATTTTCTGGCAGTCCAAAAATCCTAATATTATTGCGTCTAGATCTGTTTTCCAGGTCATCAAGTTTGGATTGTAAGTGTGTGTTCTGCTTCAGCAAAAAATGTTAATTTCTTCTTCCTGGATTCTGTTCTCCATATCATTAACAGTCTCTTCTATGCCTGTAATCTGAGCCTTCTGTTGTTGCAAGTCTTGATGTAAGAAATCCATTTGTTTTGTAGTTTTTTCTATGAAGTTATCAATTTTAGTATCCAGTTTGTCCATTTTGGTTGTTAGTTGCTGAAGAGTAGATATCAGAGACTGAAGCTCTTTCTTGATGCTGGAATCCTGACTGTTTGCCTTACTGGAACTCATTTTGAACAGAGGTGATGAAAGAGAAATTTCCAAGATGATTTCTGACAGGAAAATTATTGAAATTTTCTTTCTTTTTTAGATATTATTCAAGAAACTGATATTTCAAACGTTTTAGAAAGAAAATTATTTCATTAGTTGATTTTTAAAGTAATTATTTCCTGTCAGTGCAGTTAAGTTGGTGGAGCTGAAGGAATCTGCTGCTATCCTGTGTTCATCCTTGGCCACGCCCCCCTCTATGATTATTTTCTAATAAATTCTTTAAACTACAGGGATTTTTATATACTACTTTCAAATTTTCTTTTGCTATTTTATCTAGATCTGTAATAGTAATAAATCTATTCCATTCCTTGTCTATAATATCCTTAACCAAAGTCGAACATGCGTTAAATTCTAATACTAAAGCACTAGTAAAATTC
Organism: Protopterus annectens; assembly: GCF_019279795.1. Lineage (NCBI taxonomy): Eukaryota > Metazoa > Chordata > Ceratodontiformes > Protopteridae > Protopterus > Protopterus annectens. The sequence goes on from NC_056748.1 coordinate 208,187,403, forward strand.
TCCACTGCTTTATTCTGTCCAATGCTTCCTTCACTACACCCTAAAATGGGTTGAAATTTATCTATTCTTCCTTCTAAAACTTCTTTCTCTACTTGCTCAATTAATGAATTTGGATAGTCTCTTTTTTTAAACATTTGATTCAGAAAACTTTCATTTTCTTGATATAGTCATCCATACTCAATGTCATTCTAGAGGACCCCTATATTGACCCCTTACCAGATTTTTTTTTGATGAACAGGATGGGCACAAAGGTTCAAAGGATGAGGAGGTTTATAATGAACATTTAAGGGAAGGAGAGTATGATACTGATTTGGATGATTTTAACAAATACCCCCCATTGCGGAGATCAGAGAGACTTCGCAACAAAAATGAATTTCAACCGAATCAGCAATTTTCAATTTTTTGTGGAGGAGCAAGAAGGGGGAGGTACTAGGAGTTGTGAGTACCACCCACCCCAACGGGGATAAAGACGACAATATTCAGGACTCTACCATCCATTTTAGGTTTACCAGAGGGGATTTTAGTATATACAATTTTACCTCTATAGAACTGTACAATGAACATTTTAGTTTATTATCCAGAGGTACAAAGTTTATACCCCTTAAAAAAGGGGACCTCACAAGGACCTTATTACATGTTAAAACTTTTTTAAGAACAATCAACCTCCACATTTTCTTTAGTCAGGAAACTACTACTAGGTCAACTGACTTGCTAAGGAAGAATATATTCAATCCGCCCCTACACCCACAGATAAAAAAATTTGAGTGTCTGGTAGAAAACAAAATTAGAAATAATTTTGATAAAGTAAGGTATAAAAGATATTTAGATAAAAGACAAAATACTGTTTTAAATGAATTAAGAAAAGATACAAACATAAGAGTTATGAAACCAGACAAAGGGGGAGGAATAGTTTTAATGGATGCCCTTGTGTATGAAGGTAAGATGAACGAGATTTTAAGGGACTCCAATAGATATACTGGTACTTCTAGAAATTAAATCAATATAGCCTATCAAATACTTGATATGGTTTTGGAGGATCTTTTGCTAAAAGGGTTAATAGATACCCAAATATTTAGGTACTTAAACGTGGAGAAACCAAGAATACCAACATATTTGGGATACACAAAATACATAAAGATGAGATGAATCCACCTTTAAGGTCTATTGTTTCAGTAGAAGGTTCAAAAACTTTACCTCTGGCTAAATATATAGATCTGAAGTAAAAAAAAACTATGGTTAAATGAAACAATATTCTTAAAGACTCTTGGGATTTTCTTAGGTGTGTCAAACAAGAATTGTATAAAGAGGATATGTGCTTCTTCACTATTGATATAATTGACCTTTTTTCTAGTATTCCCCATAAGGAAGGTCTGGGGCTGTTGGAAGAAATAGTATTTGAGGATGGGAGTTTAATGCATAATGAATGCACAGTGATCTTACAATTAGTAGACTTAGTCCTAAAGTACAACTTTCTTAACTTTAAGGGGGAATATTTTCATCAAATAAAGGGTATAGCCATGGGTGCAGCCTAATGCACCAACATACGCAAATTTGGTCCTAGCAAAATGGGAGGAAAAGTTGGTGCAAAATTCAATATACAACCAAAAATGGTTGTTATAAAAGATTTTTGGATCTTTGCATTTTTGGAATACGCCCAAAAAATTCCAGATTTTATTTACTTCTTAAATAATAGTACAAGCTTCTTGAAATTTACATACAATATAGACCAGGAAAATGTAATTATTTGGACATAGAGATTTATAAAAAAGATAGTAAATTTAACTCTAGGGTATATAGGAAGAGTACCTATTCAAATTCTTATCTACATTTTAACAGTGCCCATCCTGTTCATCAAAAAAGAAATCTGGTAAGGGGTCTGATAAAGAGACAATATTTCTGGAAAGTAGGAATACTGTAATAGAAGGGAAAGAATATAATAACTGTGATGACAAGGGCATAGTGTACTTGGCAAAATGTGAGTTTTGCCAAGCATTGTACATAGGAAAGACTGAGCATAAATTAAAAAGAAGAATTTATGAATACATTTATGAAGTACAAAATAAAAAAGAACTAATGCCCTATATAAGCACAAGCAGGATTGTATTAATGCACATTTTCTATTTTTTGTGCTAGAGAAGGTGAAAAGTGATGAAAGGGGTGGCTTATGGGAGGAAAGAATCGAATATAGGGAGCTTTGGTGGCAAGTAACCTTGCAGGCTAACAAATGGCCAGGGCTGAACGATTGTATTTCCATTGCCCCCCTTCTCAAACTCAGAGCTGCAAAACTATAGGGACCATACAAATAATGGTATAAAATGTTTTTATTACTCCCTCTTGTCTATATAAGGTCTTTTTTATAATAACAGTTTTAAGTATTTATTTTTTAATATAAGTGATTCATTAACCCAGTTAATTCATTAAAACTTTTAAATGTGATTGTGTGAAATAATATTATTCACTGGTTTGATGTAGTTCATAAAACGATCACAAGATGGTGTTATACTCTATATTATTTAAAGTTTTATTTTTGTTGAAGGAACTTAAAATGTAAAAAGCATTAAAATGTTTTTAAAATATTATAAGTATTTATTGATTTAAATTTTACTCCATACTTATTTATTCAATGGTGATTTTAAAAGTTTTTCAAAAGTGTATTTATTAAATGTGTTAAGTAGGTATTCCATTTTTAACTTCTTTTTTAACCTTTTGTGTTAATTATGTTAATTGAGATGGTCTGTGATTGGATCCTTTTAATTCAAGTTACTATAAATGAGCACTTCAGAGACATCAGCCCACATCTGATGAAGTTTTTAATGAAAACGTAATTGTTTTGAGCATTAATGGCTTCCTGTTGATGGATTTTATTCATATTAAAGTACGTTAACCCGCCTGTCTGCGATCTTCATTGTGCACCTTCTGGGATGACATAACATAACTTACATAATTGTAAGTCTCAGATGTTTGCAATGCACCTCACGTTTGCGCACTTCTTACCAACAAGCAAACAGGTAAAAAAAGCAAATCTATATGCATGTACATGTTCATTATTTAACCATAGTGCAAATCTGATGCTTCTCATGCCAATGCCATTGCATTTTATATATATATATATATATATATATATATATATATATATATATATATATATATTGTGTGTGTGTGTGTGTGTGTGTGTGTGTGTGTGTGTGTGTGTGCGTGAGTGTGTGTGTATTTCCTTAGTGCCCTATATGCCTCTCAGGCTCTTAGAGCAGAAAATCTGAACAAAGCCACGAATAATGGGGACAAAAGCCAAAAAATAGGGACACTTTATAAATATTGCTGTTACAAACCTTTTTTGGTGCTTGCACAAACATCCAGTCAAAGAAGGTCTCCAGACTCTTGTCCCCTATCTGGCCTGCTGATGTCATCTACCATAAGATCACCTGGAGTCCTGATAAAATCAGACTTGTGCTGTGGAACAAGCATTACGTACTGTGATCTGTAGTCCATAGACTTATGTAGGGGTTCTATTTTCACTGCAGTTGTATGTATCTGAGCTGTTGGTACAACAGCCTAAGGGACACTGTCTTCTTGTCTTCAGCAGAATCTGCCGATGTCATCAGTGATATCAGATTATTGAATATGTATATGTCACAACAGGCCATGGTCACACACTGACCTGACAAATTGGTACATATCACCTCATCCTATCTAAGACAGACAGCACAAACATCAGGACATCTATTTGCAATGGTGACGGACATGTTGACACATTAGATCACATAGGAGTCCCTGTGGACTATGATGTTTGCGGATGATATTGTGATCTGTATTGAGAGTAGGGAACAGGTTAGGAAGACCCTGGAGAGGTGGAGATACGCTCTACAGATGAGCAGAATGAAGGTCTGCAGGACTAAGACAGAATATATGTGTGTGAATGAGAGTGAGGATAGAGGTATGATGAGGATGCAGGGAGTACATTTAGCCTAGGCATATGATGTGAAATACTTTGGACCAACAGTTCAGAAGAATTCTTAGTGTGGAAGACAAGTGAATAAGAGAGAGCATGCAGGGTAGAGTGGGTGGAGAATAGTGTCAGGAGTGATTTTTGACAAGTGGGTACCAATAAGAGTGAAAAGGAAGGTCTACAAAATGATAGTGAGACCAGCTGTGTCATATGGGTTGCAGTTGGTGCTACTGACAAAAAGACAGAAGTCATAACAGGTGATGGCAGAGTCCTAAATTTTATGATTGGCATTGTGTGTGCTGAGGATGGATATGAGTATTAACCATATATTAGAGTGTCAGCTCAGGTTGTACAGTTTGGAAACAAAGCCAGAGTGGTGAAATTGTGTTAGTTTGGACATGTGCTGAGGAGTCATCATCATCATCATCAGCCCCCTTTTTCCCATTTTTTCTACATGGGGTCAGGGGTATCTTGTTAACTGTCACCAACTCTTCATTCAGTGCCACACTCCTGCCTTCTTCAACACTCATGCCTGACTGTCGCAGATCTCCTTTCACACAATCCATCCACCTCTGTGCTGGTCATCCTTCTTCCTGTCTTCCCCAAATCTTCCTCACCAAATTGTGTTCTGCTTTTCTGCACATGTCCAAACCACCATAATCTGTTTTCTTTGATCTTTTCTGCAATTGGAGCTACTTTGGCATCTACTCTTATGTCCTTAGAGTGTGCATCCTTCCACCCTTCTCAGGCACTTCATTTCCATCATTCCATCATCTGCAGCTTCTTCAACTGTTCTGCTTTTACTGCCCAGGTTTCTGTACCATACAGTGGTACTGGTCACACCACTGTCTTGTACACCTTACATTTCAGCTTCTTTGGCATTCTTCTGACATACACTACACCTGGAACTCTATGTCAGTTGGCTGAAGCCCCTCTGATTCTAGCTTTGACCTCTTCATTCAGACTTTCCTTCTCCTCCCAGATACTTGAAGCTGTTTACCTGTTGTACTATCTTCCCTTCTATCTCTGTTCTCAGCTTCTTCTGATTTCCCCAATTTGCTGCTATTACCACTGTCTTATCTGTGCTTAGTTTCTTCCCATGTGCTTTCAGATTTGCATTCTATTCTCCTGTCTTTGCTGAAGTTCAAGCTCAGTGTCTTTCTATAACGACACATCACCTGCATACAGAAACTTTGCTGATCTGTCCCCTCCAACCTGTTTACTAATGTAGTCCATCACCAGTATGAACAGCAGTGGGCTCAGAGCTGAACCCTTGTGTACACCCACTCCCACTGGGAACCGCTCTGTGAGGCCGAACACTGTTCATATTTGAGTCATTGAGTCCTTGTACATAGCCTGCACTAATTCTACTAATGTTTCTGGGACTTCAAACCACTGCAGTATTGCACAGATCAGCTTTCTTGGGACCTTGTCATATGCTTTCTCCAAGTCTAAGAATGCCCATTTGGACTTGTTCCTCATCTATTTCTAGCTTCTTCTCAAGTATCTGTCTCACTGCAAACATTGAGTCAATTGTGCTGCATTGTGATCTGAATCCGAACTGCTCATCTCCCATCTTACATTCTACTACTCAGTTATACTCTCAAGATCTTTCATGCAATGTGATAGGAGTTTGATGCCAGGGTGGGCTCCTCTTCTTCTCTCATCATAGGTTGTTTCTGGGGCAGTACAGCTTCTGTTGGGTTTTCTTCAATCAGAAGCTGCTAGAAATACTCCTTCCATCCGCATTTGATGTCCTGTGGACCGGTGAGCAGGTTGTTGCTGGCATCCCTTATAAAGAATGCCTGACTATCTTCTTTATCTTTCTGTCTTTGTCTTGTAGCCTGATATAGTTTCTTTGTTCCACTTACTGAGTTGGTAGAGTGCCTCCGATGCCCTGTTCTTTGCTATTGAAACTTCTTTCTTAGCTTTTTTGTTATCCAACCAATAGCCCTTCTTAGCCACCACATACTTTTCTATCTCCCTCTTCTTCCTGCACTCCTTCTTTCTTTAGATGACTTCCTGGACCTCTGCATTGTACCACCACTTTCCTTATGTACCTTATTTCCATACCTGGCACAACCTCATATCTTTTCTGTAGTCCTAACACATGCTGTTTTAGGTGCTGCTATTCTTGTTCAACTCCACCTATTCCCTCCAGTTTTTGGGGTGCTAGAGCCCTGAGTAATTCATTCAACGGTTTTATTTTCTCTTTTCTCTCCAGTCAACTTTCAGGTCTTTAGCCTGGTCTCTGTTTACCTTAGAACCTACTCTGACCACTGCTTGCAGCTAATTGTGGCAACTAGTGGTTTATTCTGTGGGCCAGCTGTTTCACTGGGAATGACTTTGCAATCATGGATTTTAGCCCAGTGCCTTTTCCTTAAGGAAGTCTACCTGAGTCACATGTTGGCTACTCTTGTATGTGATCTTCTGACTCTCTCTCTTTCTGAACCATATGTTGGCTACTATCAAGCCATTTGCCAAAAGTTTAGAATGGCTTCCCCTTCTTGATTCCTGTTGTCTCACCCATGTGGTCCCAGGCAGTCCTGATATCCTGTTCTGTCTGTCCCAATATGTGCATTCAGCTCACCCATTATCAACACCAGTTCATGTTGTCCTACTTTATCTAGTAGGTCCTGCCACTGCTGTTTGAATGCACTATTTTCCTCATGATCACAACCCTGCTGTGGGACATAAGCTGAGATTATGAATACTGCCCTATCATTACACTGGAGTCTGATTGCCATGTGTCTGTCATTAATTCTGATATCCCTCACTACCTTCTGAAGCCTCTCTCTCACCTCAATTCCTACACCATTTCTAGCCTGTCCCCCTCCTGAGTAGTAGACTCTGGATCCCAATTCAATGCATTGCCCTTCCATCTTGTCTCTTGGATACACAGAATGTCCAGCCTCCTCCGTATCATCATGTCATCCACTTCTAAGCTGCATCCAGTCAGTGACCCTACATTTTCGCAGTTCATGTTTAGCAGGTTGATTGGTTTTATGTCCAGCTTTCACTCACAGAGCTATCCCAGGTAACCCAGGATGGGCAACTAGGCACCAGCTACCCAGTATCTTACTGACCCAGACAGGCCCACATTGGTGAATAGGGGTACATATACCCCTCCCACTATTAGCAAGGGTCCCTGGCGTAGGTCAGAGTAGGCTGATTCCTCAACCCATTTATCACCAGTAATTACCCATGCTCATTTTGGTAACATTAGTCAACATGACTGAATCAATTGAATCACCTAGAGCCCTATTTTACACCATTGAGTGGCTGGCATTGCCACAGTGTGCAGTCTGTGATCCATGTTCTTCTATCATGAGGATACTGCACACCACTGTAGATGCCCAAAGCAGTTGATGTGTACAACTCTTCTCCCTATAGGGCACCATGTAGAGTTTGTGCTGCTGCCTACAGTTCCATTCATTAAAGAGCTTTAGATGGAAACACTCAGCATGTTTTTTTGTATATGGGAGAAAACCCATGGGGGCAGAGGGAGAACACTGCCTACAGTTCCATTCATTAAAGAGCTTTAGATGGAAACACTCAGCATGTTTTTTTGTATATGGGAGAAAACCCATAGGGGCAGAGGGAGAACATGCAAACTCCAAGCAGTCTTTGGTCACATGTTAGGATCGAACCTTGCATCTTGTACATGGGAGGTGAAGACCTTAACCATTATGGCAACTTGTCTCTGTGTGCTGAGGAGTGATGCTGGGTATATTGGGAGAAGGGTGCTAAGAATGGAGCTGCCAGGTAAGAGGAAAAGAGGAAGGCCTAAAATAATGTTTATGAATGTAGTGACAGAGGACATGCAGGAGGTTGTTGTAACAGAGCAAGATGCAGGTGATCTGCTGTGGTGAGCCCTAATGGTACTATCCAAAAGAATAGGAAGTTGAAGAAGATGACATCTGTGTTTGGAGAAACCCCATCTGTACACTTGTAGCAGGCATATACAGTAGGATTATCTATTTGAAGGTTAGGGTGTCTGGACGCAGTTTGGGCTTTAACAGTGTGTCTTTGTATTACCTGCTCTGGATTGTGTGCAGAGGCCATAACACTTTGCCCTCATACATGCAGAAACGTCAGTACACTTTCTTTCAAATAAAATCAGCTGCTGCTATGTAACAGAGCAGATCTAGTTGTCAGAACCTCTGTTGCATAACAAACAGCAATTTACCCTCTTACCTATCAATAACTTAAGTATTGATCTACCTTATGAAGGACCTCCTAATGTACACCCCATAGATTAGTCACCTGAAAATACCAGTCAGATCACATATACCCCTTCTTTTTCCATTCTCTGTGCAGATACCAGGTTCAAACCTTGCATTATCACCTATCATTTCCCCTCTGTTTCCCCTGCTAGCATAGCTGACATGAGTTTGACTCAGTGCAGATAATGCCTCATGTGCACTGAACAGCCTGTATCTTCTACATCACTGAAGTACAATTTTCAAGAGATCCAGCTATAGTAGGAATCTTGAATCAGTGCTCTCTTGTTTCCAGAAGAGTAACACTAAACAGTCTGCCTGCTCACACACCTTGACTCCTATTCATAATGCACACCCAACATAAACCATCATGTGCAAAGGTACTTCCCACAAACTGGCCCAAACAGCAGACACAAAGGTTCATAGATAGGTACTAGGCAATCGGCCCTAGGGCCTATACAAGCCTAGCCAAAAAGGTACCCTGGCTTTTGCCACCCAAGAAAATTATTTTCCAGTGCCCCTGTCAAGCAGAGCCACAGAGGTGATCCTCAGGGTGAATTTCCTATTTCCCATCCAATCATCAAGATTGTTCTTGAAGAGTGTTAATGAGAAGCTTTGTTTGATATAGATAGGTAGTTTGTTCCATAGTATTGGAAGTCCTGGGACAGGAATCTATCCCACTAGCATTTTCTGTTTATTGCGGTGATAAGGTTTATGTCCCTAGAGCATGTAGCTCAGAGGGATTGGGATTTCTTTAAGTGAAGCATGTCCAACAGCTCTAGGTTTGACATAGCTTTGTATGTTAGGCAGAGATTGTCTTTGAGTAGGTGATATGCGACGGAGTAAAGCTGGAGTTTTTTGAGACGGTCTGCATAGGGCATCTGTTTGAGGCTGGTAATCCTCTTTGTGAGGTATTTATGTGGCCTTTCCAGTTGTTGTAGATGTCTTGTGAGGTACATACCAAAAGGGGCATTGTACTCTATAATAGGTCTAATGAGTGATGAGTAGAGGGGAACAATGACCTCTTTTTTCCTGGATGAGAAACCTTTTGTGATGAGGTGTGCCATGTAGAAGGATTTCCTGACTATTGTGGTGATGTGATTATCAAAGGAGATACTACTGTCCACCTGTGTCCCATAGCCTCTTATCACATTTTCGGTGTTAAGTAGACTACCACCTATGTGGTAGCTCATGGGTACAGAGTTTTTACCAAAGGGGATGACAGTGCACATTTTGGCATTGAGCTTGAGGCCATGGCTTTGACACCAGGCATCTGTCTCAGTGAGACCCTTTTGTAGGATGTCCACATCATTTGGAGTTTACATAATGGCTCCTAGTTTGCAGTCATCTGTGGACTTCATTAGCCAAAGACCTTCTGTGTTAGCTGTACTTCAGAAAAGTAGATACCAAACAGGACAGGACCCAGGACTGAACCCTGTGGTACTCCATTTGTCACTGTTATGAAGTTGGATTTGTAGTCTGCTACTTTCACAGTGTGGGTTCTGTCAATGAGCCAGTTGGCAACCCATCTAGTGACATAGGGATTTATACCTAGTTTAATGAGTTTATCTATAATTCCAGAGTGGGGGATCGTGTCAAAAGCCTTGGCGAGATCTAGATAGGCTGTGTGAACCACCTTACCCTCATCTACGGCTTTGGTGACTGCTTCAAAGAAGTCAATCAGGTTTAGGAGACATGAACTGCCTTTTACAAACCCGAACTGGGTGGAGTCCAGAGTTTGGAGATTACCAATATCTTTGTTTATAAGCTCCATGGCCTTGCAGAACAGGCTCATTAGGCTAATGGGGCGATAGTTCCCAGGGTCCGTAGTGGCTTCCCTTTGTGGAGTGGGATAACCGTCGCTGTGCACCATTCAGTAGGCACAAAGCTTGAAGTGAGGCTATGACTGAACATGGTGCTTAGGTGGGATGCCAGTTCATTCTGTAGTTCATGTAGAATGCGGCCTGGGATGTTGTCAGGTGCCATGAATGCTGTGTTCTTGGCTTTGGAGAGTGTGGTTTTTACCTGTGCAGCCATGATTAAAGGAACTTTGCATTCTTCAGGTATAGAGATGGGTCCTTTAGGGGGTGAGGGGGGGCAAAGTTATCAGTGAACCTATCTGCCATGATGTTGGCAATATCAGTTGGTTCTCTGTATTTAGTGCCATTGTGCTGTAACTCTGAGCAGATCTGAGTGTTGCCATTGAGATTCTTGACATAGCTATAGAATGCTTTGTGGTTGTCTTTAGAATCAGTGGCAATTTTGTTTTCATAACTAGCTTTGGAGGATTTTATGAGGGATCTCAGCTTCTTACTGAGGCTGACCAGGGAGTTCTTCCAGTCATGGTATTTTACTCTTTTTTGCAACAGTTTCTTTCTCCTGTTGTAGAGTTTGTTTATGGCAGGGGACCACCAGATTGGCTTCCTTTTTTTGGAGGATAACATCTTGGTTCTGTTAGGGATAGCACGATCCATGCACGATAGCATCTTGGTTCTGTTAGGGATAGCACAATCCATGCACTAGTGTAAGTGCTTTTAAAGTGCATTTGTGTAGGATTTAGCAGTCATACCTCTACTGTCCGTCTGCATGAATGCCGTGAAGTTTGCCACTTCTGTCTTAAGAAGTGTGAAGTTGGCTTAGGAGAATTTCTTTACGGTGGTTTCCCTAGTGGCGGGTGGGGGCAGAATGTGGATAGCTAGGCTGATTAGCTTGTGGTCGGATATGACCAACAAGGAATTGACCTCTGGTGTGGAACACCGGTTGCTCCTGTTGGTAATAACCAGTTCTAGGATATTGCTGCCCCTGGTGGGGGTGTGGATAAGTTGATCCAAGGCATAGGAATTTATGAATTCCATAAAACGTTGAGCAAAAGAGTTGGTACATGAGTAGTTTTGCCAGTTAATGGTGGGGTAGTTGAAATCGCCCATTATTAGGGTGTTGGGTTGTACCCTAATATTTTCCAGTGCATCCAGAAATGAGGAGTGAGAATCCTGGGGCACGGTGGGGGATCTGTAGCAAGTTACAATTTGGATTGCTGTCTTGCCCAGAGATAGTTGCACTTGGATAATCTCGGATGCATTATGCTGAGCAACTAGCCTGGAGGTGTGGATATCCTTAATGAATATGGACGCGCCTCCACCTTCAGTGTTTCGATCCAGGTTAGGTGGCTGAAAGGTGTTGTATGAATTATAGCCTGGTAATGCACAGGCGCTCTCTGGAGTCTTGAACCAGGTTGCTGTCACTGCACAGATGTCAATGTTCACCATTTTAAGGAGTGCCTCGAGTGAATGCATTTTTAGGTTTAGACTTTTAGCACTGAGTAGCATTACTCTCAGATTTTGCTTGCTTGTACCTGTTACAGTGGTAGATTTGTCATTTGAACCTTGCCTAAAAAGGCACTAAAGGGGTGGCAAGAGCCTTAGCCAGTATCCGGAATACCAAGGGTGACAGGTGCAGGCCATCTCTGGAAAAGCATCATGGTCTGTCAATCATGTCATCCCAGGCAGACAGATACTGGATCCCCTTAGAATGACACCAGAAGCTTAGCCAATTATTGAAGTCAATCATTTTGTCCTTGTAATATGGTATAATTCTGGGTGATGGCAGGATGCTACTCAGGGCTAGGGTTATACCTGCCTGGGCTACATGATCGGAGAGCTCCTCCATGTCTCTTCTTTCATGTAGTCCAGGGAGGTACGTCTCAGGTCATTCACACCAACATGGACAATGATAGAGTCATATTTGTACTTGTGGAGTGACCTGAGTGCGTGCATTATGTGGTGGATCCTGGCACCTGACAGGCAGCTGACAGTAAGTTTCTCCTTGTTTAGCCTGGTGAGTGGAACATCAATGTGTCTGACTATAGAGTCACCTATGACTAGAGTGTTGGGTACATTGTTATTCCTTATGGGCTGTGGTTGAGTGGCACACTGAGTTTGTGGACTATGTGTCATTTGGGTTGTGTTGGGGGGTGGAGGTTGCATGCGTTTCTGCTTTGGAGGTCTCTGTTGCTTGATCAGATTTTTATTGAGAGCCTCCACAAATGTAGGTGTGTGTTTTGTGTTGCTATGTGTGTGTTTTGGTGGTGTAGGTTTTGAGGGCTATGTGATGAGTGTGGTGTGGTGCAAGTGTTTACCTTCTTCTCTTGACTGTCTAGTTCAGTCTTGGGTGAAGAGAGCTTTGCTTCCAGTTTGGCTATATAGGTGCATCTCTCACAATTTGTAATGTTGGGTGGTAGGAGGAGAGGGTTGTCTGTGTTTCTAAAACTGAGTATTGCCAGTGGTAATAGAAATTTACAATGTAGAGCTCTGCCAGTGAAAAGATATCTCCTAAGTGGAAATTTAAATAAGGAGTGTTGACGTGGTCACAGTATATCTGTTGTTGAACCTTTACTTACTTGTCACTAGAACCATGCATGTGCACGCACACACACACACACACACACACACACACACACACACTAAAGGTCAACACACTAAGATTTAAACTACCTACCTAATTAATTAGTCAAGAGAAAGTACAGTTGTGTACACCTACCATAAATGTAGATGTTCGAGTGTCTTCACTGTTGCAGTCATGACTGTAGGGTTCTCCCCTGATGGCAGGCAGCCCTTGGTCGGCCAGAATCCCAAAGTCTGGGTCCGGCGTCAGCTGTTCAACCCCGCTCCCTGACGTCAGAGCGCCAGGAGTATAAAGCTGACAGCTGACGCCATCTTCTCCAGTTTTTCTTGCCCCAGATGTCAGGAGTTCCAAAATGAAAATGGTCCCATAACCTTTGCAAATACACCTCAGAAGAATGGTGAAAAAAGGTACCACACAAAACTAAAAATAAGAGGGGACAGGAGGGAGGGAAACCCAGACTGCAACAGTGAAGACACTCGAACATCTACATTTATGGTAGGTGTACACAACTGTACTATGTTCATCGTGTTTCACTGTTGCAGTCATGACTGTAGGGTAGAATCCCAAAGCTGAAAGAAAGGGAGGTGGTCATAAAGAAGAAGGGGTGGCTAAAAGGCCCTGCAAGACTGCAGAGGCAAAGCCTGCCCTAGACTTAGAGTAGAGAGGTAAATTGTAGTGCTTAGAGAAAGTATGCACTGAACTCCAAGTTGCAGCTTCCAAAATGTCCTTGGTAGGAACTCCCCTGAGGAAGGCCGCAGAAGTGGCAGCAGCTCTGGTGGAATGAGTCTGAATGCTCCCTGGGATTTGCTTTCCATGGTGTGAATAACAAAATCTTATTCCATGAGCAATCCATTTAGAAATGGTTTGTTTAGAAATGGCTTTACCTTGGGAACTTGAAGCATAAGAAACAAACAATTGTTCTGATTTTCTGATGTCCTTGGTTCTGTTCAGGTAAAAACGTAGCTGTCTATGTACATCCAAGGAATGTAAGATCCTTTCCCCTTTATTTTGAGGAGTGGGGAAAAAGGTCGGCAAGTGGATAGTTTGATTTAAAGCCACTTTGGAAACCACCTTAGGCATGAAGGTCGGATTAGTCCTCAAAGATACCCTGTCTTGATGAAAAATAATATAAGGTTCCACCGCCATAAGGGCTTGTAACTCTGAAACTCTCCTGGCAGAGGTTAGTGCTAACAGGATAGCTGTCTTCCAAGATAAAAACTTGATGTCAGAAGAAGCGGCAGGCTCAAAAGGAGGCAAGGTTAGTTTTTCCAAAACATAATTGAGATCCCAAGCAGGAAAAGGAGGAGATCTAGGAGGTCTTAAGTTATTAGCTCCTCTGAGGAACTGTCTCATGAGCTGGTGGGAAAAGATGGGAGGGTCTGTATTATAATGAGCAGAAATAGCAGAGGCATGGATCTTAATGGAAGAGAAAGAGAGACCCTTATGTAAGAGATCTGTCAAGTAAAGTAAAATTAAAGTAATGTTAGGAAGAAGAGGATCAGAATCCTGAGCCTGCATCCAAGAACAAAATCTTTTCCATTTTCCTGCATAAGATTTTCTAGTGCTAGGACGTCTGGCTTCTAAAATGACATCCATAACCTGCTTGGGTAGGAAAGAAGAAATCAAAGGTCCTGGATTAACCAGGCTTCCAGGCAGAGAGTTCTGACATGAGAGTGTAGAACCCGACCCTGATGTTGGGACAGAAGGTTCGGAGACTGAGGTAAAATCCAAGGGGGCTCCAGGCATAGGTTTTTTAGAGTTGGATACCAAAACTGCCGAGGCCAATCCAGAGCCAACAAGATTATCATCTTGGGTTTGTCCTGTTTTATCTTCAATAAAACTCGTGGAAGAAGAGGTAGAGGCGAAAAGGCATATCCTGAGAGGTTCCTCCAACTGAATGACAGGGCATCCACTTTCCAAGCTTCTCTGTGGAAAGTTCTGGTGCAAAAATTCTGTAGCTGATGATTTAGATGGGATGCAAAGAGATCTATGTGAGGACATCCCCATACTGCTGTTATCATCCTGAATATTTTGGTGTCCAGCATCCACTTGTGTGGATCCGAAAGGTTTCTGCTCAAACTGTCTGCCATTAAGTTTTGTTTCCCTGGTAGAAACTGAGCTTGAAGATCCAGATTGCAAGCTAGAGCTGTGTTCCATAAATCCATGGCTAGTCTGCAAAGGGGGTAGGAATGAGATCCCCCTTGCTTGTTTATGTACCACATAACTGTGGTGTTGTCTGTCCATATTAGTAGTTGTCCTGGTCGTATGAGAGTCCTGAAGGCCAGTAGAGCTTTCTGAATGGCTAACATTTCCTTTAAGTTGATATGCAAGTGCATCTGATCCTTTGTCCAAAGGCCCTGCAGACAATTGCCCTGAAAATTGGCTCCCCAAGCATAATCCGAGGCATCCGTGGTTAGAATCTGAGAGGCAGGAGGTAGACGGAAGGGCTTCCCTTTGTTTAGAGCACATGCCCTGGACCACCAAAGAAATTCCTTTTGAAGGCAAGGAAGGATGGGAATCAGTATGTCCAAACTGTGGCAATGCTGAGACTATACACTTTTTAGGTACCACTGTGTTTTCCTTATGTGTAGTCTTGCATAAGGTATGAGAAGGATGCAGGAGGCCATGTAACCCAAAGCCTGCAGGAATTTCCTTGCAGATAGATGGGTTAGAGTTGCCAAGGCTTTGAAAGCTGATGCCAGCTGTAATTGTTTTTCGGATGTCAGAAATGCCATCTGGGTTGTAGTGTTTAGAAGAGCACCCAGAAAAGTTATCTGTTGTGATGGTGTCAAATTTGACTTTTTTATGTTTACAGAGAATCCCAGGAACTTGAGGAGGTTCTGTACAAATTCTAGATGTTGGAGTAAGACATCCTTGCTGTCTGCCTGAATTAGACAATCGTCCAGATAAGGGTAAATTTGATTTCCCTTGAGTCTGCAGTAAGCTACTACTGGAGCCAGGCATTTGGTGAAGACCCTGGGCGCAGTAGACAATCCAAAGGGCAGCGCAGAGAATTGAAAGTGCCTCGATCCGGCCTTGAACCTGAGGTATTTTCTGCGATCCTGCCTGATGGGAATGTGTAAATATGCCTCCTTTAAATCCAAAGTCACCATCCATGTATCTTTGGACAGCATTGGAAGTAACTGCTGTAGAGTAAGCATCTTGAATTTTGGAATCTCTAGAAAGGTGTTCAAGACCGACAGATCCATAATGGGTCTCCATGAATTTTGCTTCCTTGGGACTAGAAAGAGCCTTGAGTAAAACCCTTTTCCCATCTCTGAAAGAGGAACCAGGTCTATGGCATTCATAGCCAAAAGAGCTTCCACCTGGTTAAAGGCCTCCGTCCATTGATGTATTGGAAGGTCTGGCCATCCGCTTGGCCTTGGCAAAGTATGAAAATGGAATTTGAAACCTCTTAAAATCACATCCAAAACCCATTTGTCCTGGGTTATTTGAGTCCAATTTTGATAAAAAGAGAGAATTTTCCTCCGTGTGGGGCTTCCAGGCAAGACGTTCCTGCAGCCCAACAGAGGGAGTCATTGAGTTTGTTTCCTTGGAGACTGTGGCCTGTCCTCTCCACCCCTAGGGGTAGAAGCAGTCCACTGTCCTGGTCTATAAGCAGCTTGTGTTTGAGGCCTCCCTCTGGAGTGTCTATATCTACCCCTTTGAGGCCTGTCTGAAGAGGGAAAGGACCAGTTTTTTGATGGCCAATTCCTGCTAAATCTAGGAGGCTGTACTTGTAAGAAATCTTTAACTGTTTGCATGGATTTCGCCTTATCCTCCATCTTTTTAATCACCTCTTCAGCTTTAGATCCAAACAAAACATTATGCTGAACAGGAGCATCCAATAATTTAGCCTTTACTTGTTCAGGCAAATTTAGTTCCTTTAGCTATGCTTGTCTTCTAATGACTGTGCCAGAGGCTGCAGCCCTACAAGAGGTCTCCAAGGCATCAAATCCACAGTGTAAAACATGCTTCCCAACTTGTTCAGTGGCATGCAATAGGTCATGTAATTCCTTATCATCTGCACAGGCAGAAATGGAAGTAAATTTTTGTTTCAAGACAAACAAGAGAAATTGCTGATATTTAAGCATATGAAACTGACAGTTTAAAGCCCTAATGGACAAAGTAGCAGAAGTGTACACCTTTTTGCCCCATCTTTCCAAGGCTCGAGAATCCTTTTCAGTAGGAATGGGATTTTTAGCAGTAGCGGCCTTAACACCCTTAGGGCCCTGAGAAATGGTTTCAGGGTCAGCAGAAGGATTCTTGTATAAAAACTGATGGGAATCAGGAACCCTGTAGTATCTATCAGGCTTAACAGGAGCAGGAGGGAAAGAATCAGGAGTTAAGTTAGCCTCCGAAAAGGCATCATCCACAATATCCAAAACAGGAGGAATAGCCAGGGGTCTATGTTGGGGAGGAAGAAGAAAATCCCTCAGTCTTTTCTTGGATTCTGAATACTCCTGTCCCTCCCAGTGGAAATGTTCCCTCATTTCATGCAGAGTTTCCCCAAAAGAAAAATCCTCAGGAGGAGAAGCTGAAGGAATGGATTCTTCCGCATCAGAATCCTCATAAGGAGGGAAAGAATATTCCTGATCAGAAGAAGAAACTGAGGAAACAGAAGCCTGATCAGAGGAATCATAATAAACATCCTGCCTTAGCCTTTTGTCTGGAGGGGGATGAGAACCCCTAATCATTGTAAGTAAATCCTCCGCCATCTTGAGTAACTGTTTCTGTGACTTGGGAGCCAGTTCAGAAGAGGCTTGTGTTGAAGTATTTGATTTAGAAGGAGTTTTTGCCTTTGTCTTTGGCTTTGCCTTTACTTGAACCTGAGTAGGCCTGAAAACCCCTTCGGAAGCCGGTACCTGCACAGCGGCTCCGGACCCATCCGAAGGAGCATTGTCCGAAGGTCCTGCAACAGAGATATTTAAAGGCCTGGTTGGCTCCTCATGAGAGTCCGTTTCAGCTGTTGGTTCTGAAATGGCCGGCGACAGGGGCTGCAAAAGCACCTCACTGACGATGGCTGAACCTGAAGCTGGCTCCACATGTGCGCTATTATCAGATTTGGACCTCGGAGGCCTGTCTTTATCCTTGCGACGCTTGTGAATTCCGGTAGATGGAACCGTATCCGACAGCATTTTGTAGTTAAAGCGCCTACTGAAGTAATGAAAAGCAAAATTGTACCTACGCTTAATTGTACGTTGATTGAATCTAGCACAAAACCGACAACTAGCTATGTCGTGGTCAGGGCCTAAGCAAGGAATACAGTAAGAATGAAAATCCTTATGAGGTATTTGCTTCCCACATGAAATACAATTATTAACTTTTTCTGACATCGGAGTGGAGCAAGAAAAAAGTTTCCCCAACGGGGTACTTAGCTTTGAGTAGAGGAGAAAGTCTTCGGACCGAAGTAAATAGGAATATTCGTCAGGAGTCAACCGACCGGCACTTGCGAACTGCTATCACCGCACGGCAAGAAAGACTAGAGAAGATGGCGTCGGCTGTCAGCTTTATACTCCTGGCACTCTGACATCAGGGAGCGGGGTTGAACAGCCGACGCTGGACCCAGACTTTAGGATTCTGGCCGACCAAGGGCTGCCTGCCGGCGGGGGAGAACCCTACAGTCATGACTGCAACAGTGAAACACGATGAACATCACAGTATTTATCACAAGCACTGAGAGAAATATGGCTCTAAAGGGGAGAGAGAGAGTTCATTTTTGACAGAATGATCTCATCAGTATGCTGCAGAGAAGATGTTTGTATTAAAAGTGGGATAAAGTGCAAATGGACCTATGTCCAAAATTAAAGTTTTCTCCTGAGTGAAAGTGGACATAGTATATCTGTTGTTGAGGCTTTATTTACCTGTCATTAGAATCACAAACACACACATACAAGTTCACCGCTGTCAAATTCAAACCACCTACCTAACTAGGTACACAATCTAGACAACACAGTATGAATCACAAGCACCACAAGAAATGTGTGGTTTTAACAATGGAAAAAATGCACATTTATAAACATTAAAACTTCACTGTTTGGAACATCAGCTACTGTGCATCACAGGTTTTTGGACAAATGCATGTGATGCATGTGACTGGATAGGCCAACGTAACAGCACTGAGCTTGTCCATGTAATTACATGCCTCTCTGCTAACATTTATATGACATAATTTAGATACATTGCTTTACTGTGACGGACATGTACCTGTTTCACATTATGGGGTATCAATGACAATCACAATTGTAAAACAGTGAATTTTCAAGCAAACATGACAGTTAATTCCAGGATGATTGCATGCAAATAGTAACTATTTACTGTGTCACTGTCAATTGTCTTGGCTCATGCATGCAATGTATGCATTGACAATATGTACAGACAATTCTTAAATATGACAGTACACTTCTGAATAACAGTAATGGATTATGTGTGAAAAGGTTACACACCATTGTAACAAGGTGGTTGTAAGTGTAACTGTTGGATTGCATACATTAACAGACTGAAATGTTAGTTAACATTACTGTCAAATCCAACTGCCTTGATTTCAAAATTCCAGTAAAACATACCAAAGTTGTGCATCCTGTTCAGATAATTCTTTGTTGTAATTTAAATCTCTTTTTCTGATGCGCATCACTGGCAAGGTAATCTGTACAGCTGATGGCAAAGTATTACTGCATGATTGCGTATTCATATCCTGTAGTGTTGAATTTAGAATGTCAGTTAACAGCACTTTATGGTGCTTGGTTTTGACGTTTGCTCAAATAAGCAATATACACACCCAACCATGTCTGAATCAAACTGAATACAGAACAGATATGTGTTATGATCATTTTATGATCATCTTTCAGCTATCATGATTTACACACTTGTCATGACAGTTGTAGTTCTTCAATCCTCATATGTATGAGACAGGTGTATTATGACAAATATAGGGGACCAGCAGCATGTTATTGCTGGTGGAAACATGGCTTATTGACAGTTTTGAATCAAGGAGGTTTATTTGATGGGAAGAGGTGGACAGCATTTGAAGGGAATACACATACAGACATACTAAGAAATTAGATTATGGTTCATTTCTGCACATATTTGTGTTGTTTTACTCTTCAGTTTATCATCATAGTTTTTTAGGCAAGATCTCTACAAGATAGTGCTCCCAATATGGAGAAGCACATTAATACAACAGGAGGATAATGGTGCTTTACGGAAACGGGTAGCCAACACTTACACACAGAAAAAACATTGACAAACACTTTGGCATACATCTGGATTTGAACCTTGACAGCATTGCAAGAAAACTTTATCTGGAGAATTAGCTAACCACATAACATAAGAACTCCTCCTTCCAAAGTTCAAATACAACAACAGATTAAAGCAAAGGAGAATGTATGTATTAGTCTTAATTGCACTCATGACAATTGTAAAATGCCATAATGTGTACATAACATCCAAGCAGCATAATAAATATGAAACAATAAAACATTATGATACAGAAGTGGGAAGAGATAGAGACATGGTGACAGGGATAGAGACAAACAAGGAACGTTATACTTTTATAGGATGTTTTACATCATTGGAGTGTGTTTAATGTTATGTTTTTCCTGATAAGTAATCAGTCATGTTATGTGCAATCAAGTGTTTCCAATAGGGAGTAAGCAGGGGACAAAAATTGGGAAGATGATTAAGAAATAAGCAAGATAATGATTGGTTAATAACATATATAGACAATGTTTGCGCACATAGTAATATAAAACAAACATTAAATATGACTTTCACATATTTTTGTATTAGGACCCTTGATACTTTGCCAAAAGTATTTTACAGATATGTGAATTATGTCAACACACAATACAGGTGATGTTACTTCACAGCCTTAATTCTACTGGTTTGGAGGGCAGTCACAAAGCAATGGAGAAGGGATAATGTAGGCATCAGGCTTCATCACAGTAATGACAATTTTAACATTACATAATGTGTACATTACAGCCAGCAGCATGACAAATGATCCAGTGCACAATGACCCCTAACAATGTTTGCAATTGCAACATACTTCATAGTGTACATTCAACTCTTTAGCTTGTTAGGAGAAAATTAGCCTGACTCTACATAACTAAGCATAGTAGCAATATGGGCACCAGAGTAATGTGGCCAAAGGGAAAAACTCACAAGATTTTGTTATAAGCTGTGTACTTCCATTCCCCCTAAGTTACAACATGCAAATTATATAAAGAGAGACTGATTACACAGATGAGACATACACAGGGGGAGAAAGAGGCAGGGAGCAAGTATATCATGACAGAAGCAGGACAACAGTGGCTCAAAACAATATGTACGCAACAGCTACATGCAAAATAATGTACTGAAAACAGTCAGTAATAGTTTGCATATGCTTGGATTAGAACCCTTGAAAGTATGCAAAAAGCAGTGCATAGATCTGAGCATTATCTCAGCACACCACAAATTAATTATTACTTCCCATGCTGTAAATCACACAATTGAGATGACAGTGACAACTTACTGAAGCAGGAGGTATGGACAGATACATAGAGATGGAGAGAGAGAGATAGTAACAGTTTTGTTTGTAGTACATATAGGACCATTTTATAGTATGTTACCCTTAGGATTTTCTTCATCGTTATTCTGTTATGCGCTGTACAATAAAGTACTTGCTGCAGGGATCAAAATGGCTACGAAATTAGAAAGGTTTACTATCAAAATGCAGAATGAAGGTTTGGTGAACGTGGGAATGCCAAATGTCAGTTGGCTGATTTCCATGTTGCCTACCTTCAATTCTGCGATTCTCCTTTTCAGTGAATGCCACTGTGTGCATTCGCTTATATGTGGGCAATGTTAGGTATAGAGATAGCTGTACAGTGTGGGTCAGAGATTTACCCTTTTCCTCACTGTAGTGTGATCTCTGACTTGGAATATATAAGTAGCAGGGTGCGTGTGGGTGCAGCCCCCCCACAGGGGGGGTGCAGGGGGGCTTGCCCCTCCTGTAAAAACATGACAGTCAGCACTGTGCAGTACAGATATGTTACTGAATGTTAACATAACATTATAACAGCAAACAACCTTCAGAAATCTTATAAAGCTGAGTTTGTAAATATGTTTGGGTTCACGTATTCACACATTTTATGGTTTTGGTGTCACTAGCACTGATGGGTTGAAAGAGTACAATTCAACTGATTTGTACTCCATTTGCACTGTGGTTAGTTTTGACATTTTCACCTCATTAATATGCTCAACGTCACACTTTCTAACCTTGGAAATGATAGCTTTACTTAGTGAACATCGATATTTTAATAGTAAACTGATTAGAAATAAGGTTAAGACATAAACAGGATAACTGTGGTTTACTAGGTTTCCCTATAAGGGATAGAATGTTTTTGGAAATGGTTTCATGCTGCACTAATCAAATGCTATGTTCATGAAATGTTGTAACTGGAAATAAATACAGGCTTTTGAAGTTAAACATATGATAGGAATCTAAAATGTCATTAAATAATAATTTGACATACAGCTGTAATCGAACCCATGACACTGCAAAAATACATGTCTACAGACAGGGGGGTTATCTCAATATACCACGAAGAAAATTGTAGCTCAGTACATTCAGCAGCCTAAGAACTGTTAAGATTAAATGTTTCAAAGTACTACCTTTACACTGCCTTTAATATGTTCTCCAATGGCGCAGCATATTTTCGCACATTTGCATGAACTGAGTTTTGCTAGCGCAGCTGAAATTAAAATCTTCAACTTTTGTCATAGGATGTTAAATGCAATTCACCATCACTCAGCATTGGCATATGATACTAGTCTCTGCAAAAATGCTGAGGGCAAAAAGTTAACGATTTTGATGGGCCATTTCTGGCCATGTGTTGTGTGTTGCGTGTGATTCCATTTTTTGGCTAGATTAAACATGTGAAAAAGGGATTGAGAGGACAGCTGTGAAACTGGATGGCAAGCAGAGAGTAGGACACAAGAGTAAGAATACAGGAATTTGCAGGATGATGGTGGGTGAGCACCATAGCTATCCACTTCTTCACAACATAAATGTAGAACTGTAAACACAAATTCATGATTTTGGAGAGTCACCACACTAGAGATGGGTAACAGTAACAAAACAATGTTGTATAGCCGATTCGAACAAATCAGTTGAGTTATGATGACACATAGACTAAGTGAAGAGCTATGTATGGTGAATATTTTTTTTTTGTGAGAGGGGTGTCCATTTTTATTTATTTATTTGGAGAGAGTGGAATGTTGGGGAAGGTGCTTTCAGGTTAGGTAGGGTAGGTTAGGTATCAGGTGCAAACCTAGAGGATATTCAGGACAAACAGGGATGATGTTCGCCACAAAATGTTGGGGGACACAATAACTGAGGACAAATAGGGGACCACAGGGACACATCCACATGCAGCATGAGAACAATGAGAATCTACTCCTCACCCTCAGATCTGTCATCACAGTCTCCTGTGCCAGTTGCCTGGGTCAGTGCTGGACATTGCATCATTTTGACAAGATTACACAGGACCTTTTTAACACTGCCAATTTGAGTAATGAGGCCCCTCTTTATTATGCCTTCCACCAGCCCTGTCAGCTGCTGATGGGTGTGAACATTACCACTTCTACTACTACTGCTACTGGATGGCAAGCAGCTGGGGCAGAGCTACCTGATGCAGGTGGAGGAGGTAGGGTAGGACTTGTGGAGGCAACACTGACAGATTGTGACCCAGATGTGCTGGGTGTCTGTGCTGCCTGTAGTGGTGGTGCTGCTGCAGCCACCTGTGGAGGTATGGTGGGCCAGACCAAAAGTGGTCAGTCTAGCTCCCTGTGCTGATGGACATTTTGTTATCAGCAGCAATGTACTAAAAAAATTATACCTGAATGCAAAAAAAAAAAAAAAAAAACAGGATGGGGAAACAAAAGAGAATTAGAGAAATAGATCAATAGCATGGCACTTTGTATATTATTTCAATACATAAACAACTATGATAAATAAATAAATACACCTTGCCTTGGCCACATCCATATATGATGGGAAGGCATTAATGGGTCATAAAATCAATCACATGGTATGATATGACTAATAGAATCATGTATTCACTATGCCATATCAGATATCTGCTTTCAAAGTTAGTAATTGCACTGCCAAAATTTATTTGCTAATGCCTTGCAATATTTATTTATTTTATTTATTTATTTTCATTTGCTATCCAGGCAGTGTCCAACTGGGCCATTAGCCCATTTTCAGCAGAGACCCGGGGAGAAAAGTTCCAAGAAAGATTACACAGACTTTTTTTACATTTGCCATATAACTTTTACAATGATTACAGTACATAAAGTAAAAATACAAATATAAATTCAAATTACAAGGTTCTTAACATGATGTCTATAAAATAACAATGGTGGTCATATCAAGCAATAAACAGTTGTACCCTATGTTTTTCTTCTTCTTTAGGATAAGAAGTCACACTCTGAGTAAGAAGGTTTAAATAACCAGGAGGTATAGAGAAATGGGGAAAAAGGAGTTAGACATTTATGGGTTAAAGTGTTTAGCCTGGGTGGGAACAGGAGCAAAGCCTATGTTTAGAGAAATATTCCTTTAGGGTATGTTTAAATGTGTGTGTATCATTGATGGACAGAATATGCTGTGGTAGAGAGTTCCATTGTTTGGCAATGATATGGGAATACAAGGAGATGCCATGAGATTTTTGTGCTTTAGTAACATTTCACAGTATTATCAGCAGACCTAAGGGATGTTAGGCTACTGCAGGGTTAGACAAGATCAGATAGTGCTGGGCAGTTGTCAGGTTTGTATAACACTGTGTGAGCAGTTAGTAGCTGATTCAGGGTGAGAAGACGAGGCAGCTCTAACCAGTTTAGCTGGAGGAGGGCAGTACAATGATGAGATCTTTGAGATTGATTGTTAGCAGATTTGACAAATTTGTTATAGCAAAATTCAAGACTATTTAGGTCAGATTTGCAAAGACTGGTAAATATTTGAGAGCAGTGTAGAAGGGAAGGTAATAGATGGGGTCTAGCTGTTGTGAGTCTTGCATGGACAATGAGATATGCTTTAGCCCTATGGAGTGAACCCAGTTTGACATGGACCTTTTTAATAGTGCAAGGTGTCTGCCAAACTTAAGTCTACTATCAATTGTGATGCCACAACATTTTGTATGCTCAAGGGGCACTATTTTAGTGTCATTGGAGGAGGAAATATAGATAGGAGGTAGATTATTAGCTGTTGGGGTATACTGGAAAACCATAAGGTTGTTTTTTAGTAAAGAACTGATTAGAAATATGGGGGGGGGGGGTTAAGAATAAGTTGATGTACTGTTAGGTAATTTTCAGTGTTATGGAGGGCTGCTTGAGTTTCTTCTTGGAGTTCTGTGATAGTAGGGGCAGAGCAGATTAAGGAAACATCAGCAGCATATTGTACAGTTGATGCTGGGTTAGCTACAGTTTTAAGGTCATTAGTAAAAATTGTAAATAGAAGTGGTCCCAGGATTGAACCATGTGAGACTCCAACATTTGTAGGGAGTTGGGGGAGAGTTTATTGTCGCATAAGGTAGCTTGTTTCCTATCAGACAGGTAGCTATGAAACCATTTTAGGGCTTCTGGGATGGAGTGATAGGAAGCTAGTTCGTTAAGAAGTATTTGATGTGATACAGTGTCAAATGCTTTTGACATGTCAGGGAAGGTAGCAGAGACTACTTGGATTCTGTTTCTAACTTGATTTACAGTATCAGTAAAGCTGGTTAGAGCTGTACTGGTGCTATGCCTGGGCCAGAAGCCACGTTATGTATTAAACAATAAGTTATTGGACAGAAAATAGTCTAACAGGTTCTTTGTGAATACATTTTTCTAAGATTTTAGTGAGTAGAGACAGAATGGCTATGGGTCTATAGTTGGATATGTCAGTAGAGGGACCGCCTTTATGTAAGAGTATTTTGTGAAATATTTTCCAGAGGAGAGGTACATATTTTTCGGAGATAGAGCGGTTGATGAGAATGGATATAGGGTAAGTGATGGAAGTAGCAGCTAGTTGTAGAAAATCACCAGGTAGCTGGTCTGCAGCTAATGTGCAAGGTTTTCATTTGGATAGTAGAGTTTTTACACAGCTTGTTTGGATTGTTTTGAGATGGAGATGGGCAGAATTGTTGTTGAAAGTTTCAGGTAAGATGAGGGGTGTATTAGGGTTTTTCTTGAGTAGAAATGTTATTGAGTTAGTAAAGTGGGAGTTAAATTGTGGTACTATGCAGTCATTTTGGTTGGTTGCAGTTAATATCTTATAAATTCTATCTTGTAAAAAATAGCAATGTGTGTGTTCTGGGAATTGAACCCTCACACCATTAATCTGATGTATTCATTGCCTAGTGCAATAACCAAGAGCAACTGGAGCAGGTATATAGATTTGATATCAAAGTTAAGGTATGTCTGCTCAAGAATATATAAGTGCTGGACTGAGAATACTTCTCTGACTTGCATTCAGTCCTGATGTTTACCTGTCTCTGTGAGGTCTTTCCTGATGCATCTAATTTTTTTCTGTTATCTCTGGTGTACCTGTACAGTAGAGAAAAGAAAAAAAAGATATATGAAAGCATTATGTATTTATTTGACATTAGTTGAATGGGAAAAGTCAGATGAGGAAGAATCCCATTTTCAGTGGAGGCCCGGGAAGAAAAGCTCCAAAAATATATTAAAAAATAGATAAGTTTACAGTGAAGAAATTAGCAGCATCAATTATCAGGGTAATTAAATAATATAAAACAAGAGTTTGCAAGTACAATTACATTGTAACATCAATAGCATTGATTAAAGCAAGAGTTATTGGACTGTACATTGAAAACAGACAAGTTAAACTGCAAGTCTGCTTATAGCTACAGATAGTTAGGTGAAATGATGATATACAGGAGAAAGAATAGATTAGGTACAGTATTTAAGGAAGATATATGAGGTAACATGATATTATTTATAGATTAGTGATGAGAAAAAGGGATACAGAGAAGAATAAGTTGTTTTTTCAATAGTAGTGATAGTAGGCTGGTGAATAAGGAAAGTGGGTAGGGGGAGAACAGAGTGAGTAGTAAGGCAGTATAATCAGTAGGGATGAGGAAAATAGGAAGAGGGCTAGTATCTAAGTGGGATAAGGAAGGAGAGACGAAGAAATGTTTACTGGCAGACTAGGTAAGGCTGTGAAGTGGATTATGGAGATGTTAGCCAAGGTTAAGGCAGCAACAGAGCCAGGTGCTAAGGAGTCTTTCTTTTAGTAGTGTTTTGAAATTGTGACAGTTTGGTATGGATCTGATGTCTAAAGGGATTCTGTTCCAGGCTAAGGCCACCATACAGCTTGATAAGCTGTGGCCTACAGATCATTTAGGTTTATAGATATTCAAGAGTAGTTGGTCAGAGCTCCAGAGCGAACAGCTAGAGATATAATAGGTGATGATAGATGAGATAAGAGGGGCAGAAAGTAGATTTATTTAGTTTGGAGTGTGTTAGGGCTAGTTTAAGATTTTAAGAGATATACAGTGGTGTGAGTTGAAGGGCTTTTTGGCAGCAAATCTGGCAATTTTGTTATAACAGAGTTCCATTTTGGTTTATAAGGTAGATTGTTTGTCGGTTAGAATGAGAGATGCATGCAGTAGGGTGGGAAGTAGATAGACATTAGCAAGGGAGTGTCTGGAGTCATTAGTTAGGAATTTTTTAGATCTATAGAGTGAGCCAAGTTTCTGGTGACTTTTGTATTCCAGTTTTGGATATGAAGATCACACTTAAGTTGATCATCGATGATCTTGGTGTTATCAAGAGATGTGATAGTAAAGGTTGCTTTGTACTGGGATTTCAATTTTGAGAGAAATAACAGTAGTATAGTTTTTTTGGAGGTTGAGTTGAAGTTGGTTGTCTTTAAGCCAGCTTTCAATAGAGTTAAAGGACTGTTGGATGATGGATTGGAGGTGTGAGAGGTTGTTGGAAGAGCAGGCGATTTCAGCATATTGTAGTTGAGACTAGGGTTAGAGAATCCAAGAGCAGACACTTTGGAGAGAAGTTTAGGGTGGGCGACTGTGCTGAAGGCTTTAGAGAGGTCAAGAAAAAGGGAGGATTTCAAGTTATTATTTTCCCTGCCTTTTATGATGGCATCAGTGAATGAGAGTAAGGCAGTGGTTGTATTATGGTTGAGCAAAATCCATGTTGCATTGGGGAGGGAAGATTTCTGTTTAGGAGATAGTCTAGAAGTTGTTTATGTATACATTTTTCAAGTATCTTTGAGAGACGGAACAGTATAGCTATAGGCCTAGACATAACAGGTTCAGTAGAGTTCCCACCTTATGAAGTGTAATAACACAGAACTGTTTCTAGATGGAAGGGACTGTAGATTCTTTGACTGACCTGTTAATCAGTATAGAGATTCGGTATGCTTTTAGTTTTAAGAATTCATTTGGTAGATTGTCTAGTGAGGGGGAACAGGGCTTAAGTTTAGACAACAAAGATTTGATGAACGAAATAGGGATGAGCTTTAGAAAAAAAGCAATGTTATGGGATGAGAGAGGTGAAGTATCATTTGAGTCATGTTGCTTTTGGGTTAAGAACACTATGGCGTCTATGAAGTAGGAGGTGAACTTAGAGGTGGTTGTGTAGATTCACTTGGGGAAGGATTTGGTATGCTAGGAGAATCAGGGTTAACAATCTTATTGATGGCTGCCCACATTTTTGGGATTGTTTTTTTCCTGAATTTGAGATAATTTTTTGGTGAATTTGTGGTTCAAGATAGTAGTTATTCTCTTTTGTCATTGTTAACTTGTTTTTGTTAAGTTCCAAAGTTGTTTGTAGGTATGTAGCCAATGGACGATTAAGATTTTAACCATTTTTTGTTATGTTACAAAGTTGTTTGCAGGTTTGTAGCTGACTAGAGATTGAGATTTTAACCATGTTGCCCATGCAGTGCCCCTTTTCTGCATTAGAGATCAGGTGGAATGGGAAAGCCAAGATACCTAAGAGAGATTTCACTCTTTTTTTCAGAGGGGAGCTAGGCTGTTAGGAATATCCAGAAATATAGAGCTGAATTTGAGAACAACATCATATAGTGGTAGGCTAAAGAGGAAGGACCAGTTTATAGTGAAGAGTAAGCTATTAAATACATTAGAATTAAAACTGGTGAGACTGTGGCATTCTTTATATTTGTGTTACCTAGCTTGATGGAGGGAAAATCTTTGAACATAAGTTCGGAGGTGGTCGCTGATAGAATCAGAGAGTGTTTTGGGGTTATGGTGCAGACTAGGATTGGATACTAGGAGCCAGTCAAGGATGCTGCCTGTGTTTGTAGATTTATTGTAATGGGTACAGGAGGAGATTAGCTGAGTGTAGCCATGATGATGAATACTAGAGGAAAGGAAGTCAAAATAAAGTAAGTTGGTGGTCCAGGAGAGAAAATTTTCAAGGATGGGAATATTATTTCCAGGGGTTTATATATATATATATATATATATATATATATATATATATATATATATATATATGATGCATAGCTTTTTATGGCTGTTTAGTTTGCAGTTGACAATTATAGTTTCATTAGGATGGAAGTTGGGGGGGGGGTTCATGGGCAAAGAAGAGAAGGTAAGGTCATTTGAATATAGTATTGCAACACAACAAGTTCTTTTGTGTAGTCTGTCAAAAAAGATAATATTATAGCCAGGTGGAAGTATTTCAGAGTCAGTAATATGGGGTTTAAGCCAGGTGTCTGTAAGAATTAATATGTTGGGAGAGTAGAGAGGCACCCGAGTGAAATTCACATATTTTGTTAAGTAGACTGTGTAGATTAATAGAGGTAATGGGTTCTTAGTAGCTGGAATAGTATGAGTGGATGTGGAAGGAAAGGGGGTTAGAATCAAGTTTGCGGAAGACATTAGGGCCAGGGTTAGGATGAATATCTCCACATAAGGAGATTTTTTTAAGTATTTGGAAAGAGAAGCCAGTGTGTATTGTATAGAGTGTTGTTTGGACATTGTTAGGTGATGATGGCAGTGGGTATTGGGGAGTTTGTATTTGTATATGAGATAGGAAGATTAAAAGATCAGGAAAGGTGTGACTGGGTGTTGTTTATTAATACTGAAATGTGGGTGGTTTAGTGCAGGTGGTAAGTTGATGGGTGAAATGTTTACCTGATAGGAGTTTAGTAGGGAGAATAGAAGTAGAACAAGAACAGATATAGATTTCAGGCATATTTAGAAGGTGGATGAAACTAGTAGTAGGAAGAAGGAAGAACAGGGAGAGAAAATAAAGGGGATAGTAGAAGTGTAGAGGAATCTATGTATGGGGGAGTTTAGTTGAGTGTAAGATAAAAGGCATGAAGAAGAAATGGTAGAAACTGAAAAGTAGAAGAGGTACAAAGGAGATGGTAAGAATAGTTTGCAAATAATTTGTAAAGTGTGTAGTAGGTAGGGGATGGTAGAAGAGTATGTAGTGTGTGTATATTATAGTTATAATATAAGCTGTGGTAGGAAGAGGAAGGAAGGGCTGAATAGTGAGTATTGGCTGGATAAGATAGGAAGAGGAGGGGAGAGTTAGGCAGGAAGTGGAGTTTAGAGAGTATACATGTAGAGTAAGTGGGGGTGGGTGAGAAATGGGAGTAGGGTAGGGGAGTGAAGTGAAGCCTGTGTGTAGTGAGGGCTGAACGGAGTGGGTTTGCACCATTGTGGCTGTGAAGCACTACAAAAATAAGCACTCATTGAGGGGTGGACATTCTCAAGTCAAGGTAAGCAAACTAATAGAACTTAAGAGGAAGAGAGAAAGGGACAAAAGCTAATCTTTATAGAATGTGAGGTTAAGATACTGTAAACAACTAGCTAAGAAGAATTAGAAGGGATAAGGAAGTGAGGAGAAAACATAAAGGATTAAAGGTATATATAAAGTTTCTACGTAAGATGGGGTTCAGTTATGCAGGAAAAAAAAGCATTGCTACAAAAAGTAATATGAAAGCAGTAAATTAAGTGATGGTGCAAGCAGGGGGTGATTCCAAGAGGTTTATGGAATTGATAGGTGATGAATAACTGTTTTGGCTGGCTAATTATTGCCATACCATAGACAGGTGCTGCTGCGTATACCTACACAACAGAGGGGTGTTTGCAGTCTTAAATTCATCTTCCACTCAGCTTAGGAGGTCCTGCTTGCACCTTTGTGTCACTGTAGTGATGACAGCATTGCTCCTCAGTACCTGAAATGCCAGTGGCACTGGAGGCAGCCTTGGCCAAGTTATTTCAAACCTCTTCCTTATATTGTGGCCCAGTATAATCATCCTGCAGCACTCTCCAGCTGTAGCATTTCACATGGAGTGCCAGAAAAATCCTGGATCATCAACACGCTACTTTTGTGCTCTAAATGGAACACCAGCCATATCTGCAGCAGTCAAACTAGAAATATTAGGTCTGAATTGGCACCCAGTTTAGATCTCACGTAACAGATTTTGCACAAAGACACGCAGCCTTGTCAACTGCATTTGTACAACTGAAAGCTTGGCAGACACATCAGTAACGATTACATCAAAAATCATAGATGGTGTGAAATATGCTAGTGAAATTTAGCAACATGTGGTGCTCAAACTATTGACACATATTCAAATGATAAACAATCACATACTTTATGGTGTTTGTTATAATCATGACTGGTTGGAGGAAAAAATGTTAGACTTGTGACATATTGTCTAGCTGTAAGTTACACGCTGGTAAGAACCCATGGAGAAAAACAAGGATACAATGGTAAAGTATGCTTATTAGTTGTCAGTGCCATGTGATAACTTACTTTTTAACATGGTAATTAGAGGTATACTTATACAACAATAACTAGAGATATACTTCTGAGATGCCTGTGTGTCTGTGATTTTACTTATTCATGGGACTGCATTTTTTATGTAAAAGGCAATACTTCTGTTTGTAAATACATTTCAGATTAATGCATTTGCATAACCTTAATAATACCTAGTGGGTTAGGTTACATACATACTTCACAAGATATTCTGTCATAACACATACTTATGATATGCGCTGTGCATATCATAACTATACAAATGCATTCTACATTAAATATCATCATTGCCATGTTTACCTTAATGTACCCATATTATATTGGGCTTCTACAGTAAGTAGTAATGATGCATTTGTAGCAACAAATATAGCTATGATACTCATTTCCATTTATTGTTACATTTCTAATCAAACTTTTTATGACAAATGGCACTGTGAACCCCTCTGTGTACTGGATTTTAACCATGCATCATGTGTCCTCTTTCTCTTATCTTACTGCCCTTGCACCTTGTGCCACAGAGAAGTTACCTGGCATTTCCATCTCCTAAAGTGAGTACTATACACAGTGTTGATAGCCTTTGCTCTCTGCTGAAAAGATCACAAAAGCAAAAGGCATTATAAAAATAAAATAAAAAAATACCTTGCATTCACAAAACAACACATTAAACAGATATATATATGTATCAAGGAGCAAAGCTTTTATAGCATAAGCATGACACATCCATCCTTTTACATCTGCTTGCAGCATCACAAGTAGCATTTACATCACACGTCATTGCGATTTCAAGTTATGGTAATTGATCTGCAAGGGGGAAGGACAATGAATGACAGGTCATTCTTGCCACAGTGCATACAATTACTCATGACATCAACGTTTAAAATATGTTACATAGCTGTCCTGATGAATAATTGTGAGGTATGGATACATTCTCTAGCATATATGACACATAAGATCACATTACTCATGCTACTGTTTTTATGTTAGCACACTCTAAAAATAGCCAGTCAATCGACGACCACACCACTAGATTTCTGTAAGGCAGCTACCAGAACTTTTGATGTTCAAGAAAGTTTTATTCAATATCCATAAAAAAGCAACTTTTAAGTCCTCAAGCACTTTCTTCCCCACACATTCAATTGGACTTCTTCATTACAAACAATCAGCTTAAACTCATCCTTTTTATATTAAATCAATCAATTGTCTAATTAAAATCCACCTCCTTAAAGAAACAGAAACTTTCCTTTTTTTCTCCTTGTACATTTTATTAAAAATTCATGTTAATATAATTATTAAATTTATATACACTCTAAAAATGTCATGTGTCACAGCATCCATAGTACATATTGTTATACTAATGTGAAGAGGTGAGTTTACAACACCTTTGTAACATCCATTCACATGGACTGCAAGTAAGATTTTTGTAAAGTACCACATACTTTAGCCTGTTAATTTCAAATACAATATTGGGAGTTGATATTTCTTCTGAATCCAGTCATAAAAAGAAAAATATCTGTAAACTGGATTAGAACCCTTAATTTTGTGTCAGTTTTCTCCAAGCTCACTTCCCTTATACCTCGTGACACAGAGTTATTTAGCTAACTGGTGGAGTTGATTCACTGAATGCTAGCCAAAGTGTTGGTGACTGCTTATTGGCACAGGGCTTGTTAGCACTATAAGAGGGACAACAAGAGGCAACCCAAACACATTTTTATTTTTTTCTTTAGGAAGTAAAGCATGGTTCATTGCTAGTGACTGCTACCATTCAAAAGTGTGCCATGCCAAATGGCATGCAATCAATGAAGAGAAAAGAAAAAAAATACTTAAAGAAAGGAAACCTTGTGAAACAAGAAATTAAACTGCGCAGTTCTGATTTTTCCTCAGCTTTGTTGTGTTTGAGCATAATTAGTACGGTCACACAAACAGCACCTTCCTTGCAATTGAGAACCCAGGACAACAGGGCATTCACAACACCTACTTGAGATTATCATCAGTATAGTGCCACAGGCACATACATATATTACAAAGACAATAAGTCAGTTAAGTATACTCAAGATGTGACATAGTGTTAAATGACATTACTTGTATGACAAAGCCAAGTTCTGAAAGTTGTCCTGTGCAATTTGTAGTTACATGTGTGGGATGCCTATGATACTGGCAACAGTTAAAATAATGGCTCGTCACATGAAAACAAGTAAAAGCCAGCTGGACAGTAAAGTTTTCTATAAGATGTGTGTTATTCTGCAGTTGTAAATTGAATTGTCTGTTTCATGTCATTTGGTTTGTGATTCTTATCATCCATGTTTCATATATCTTTCTTATATCTAGGCCCATCTGGTTCTCTTTTTGTGTGACTACCTGTACATGGTTAGCAGGCCTTTTGTATTCTTATTACTGCATGAAAGGTAGATGAGTGTATAACTGAAAATGATTTGTTTTCAGTTCATTACTGTCACTTAATTTTTAATATACATTTCACATAACATAGGTTTGATCATTGTCAATTCTGTTTCTCTCTGTGTTGTGTTGTTTTCTTGTTATCATAGGTTGTCCAGCCAGTGACAGTGCAGAATTCCTAATGCTTGATGTCAGAGTATCAGTAGCCTCTGATGATGATGATGATGATGATGATGACGATGGCAGTAATGAGGAGGCACAGTCTGGAGATGCATAAGGTCAGTCTGACACTGAGGTTGTGTTGCTGTGTCTCCAACTTCTCCTATCCCTTTTTCAAACACAGTCAGTATGCCTACACATACCCATGACACAGAGACCTCAGACATATGGCAGGTTGAAGATGACACAGCTTTTCAGGGTAGTGTTGCTACTCCAGTGGTTGATTCTAGCCTTAGCCATTGTGAGGGTAAGGTGCCACACAAGCTAGTTGGTAAAGGTGCTCAGAGAAGGCCTGCTGTTCACCCTCCTCCTGATGTTGGTGTGTCAGTAGGCGCCATATGTTGTATGTCTAGGGTCATCACTGAGGTACAATCATGTCCCACAAAGAACTCAGAAGAGATAATGTAATTACTAAATGTTGTGCATTCGGACAAGCAGAACTGCCTGAACCATGTAGGTGACTCCTTAGACAGGATGAATGACACACCGGACAGACAGTGTCTAAAAGGAATGTGTGCATTCATGAGGCCAAAGAGACACTTCATCATCAGGTGTTAGCTGACATAGCAATGCAAGATCCCACTCCCATAGTGGCACTTCTTCCACTGCTGCATCAGTGATTGCAGTGTCCACACCCAGATGTAACAGGTCAAATGGTTGTGGTCCAGGACATAGTTGGACGACAGCTCATCCAGCAGACATCACTCACATTCAGGTAGTACCCCAAATTCTCGCCAGAGACATCGAACTAGCAGTACAACAACTGGAAGAGGTAGTTCTCTTGGTTGTGGTTGACAAAGCTAAACTGACTAGTCTACCATGCACACCTCACACCTGTCTGAGATGCCAGGATGTAGTGCTAGCACAGAGCTTGATTGTGTTCATGCAGACGCACACCCATACTTTCAACAAATACTTGTCCTTACCACTTCTCTTACACACACACACACACACACACACACACATACACATACACACACACACACACACACACACACACACACACACACACACACACACACACACACACACACACACACACAATTTATCTGAGCGGTACTGTTGATTGCTGTTCATATCTTATTACTGTCCTTGTAAATTGGACACTTAAGGAATACAACAACTGGAAGAGGTAGTTATCTTGGTTGTGGTTGACAAAGCTAAACTGGCTAGTTTACCATGCACACCTCACACCTGTCTGAGATGCCAGGATGTAGTGCTAGCACAGTGCTTGATTGTGTTCATGCAGACGCACACCCATACTTTCAACAAATACTTGTCCTTACCACTTCTCTTACAGACACACACACACAAAATTTATCTGAGCAGTACTGTTGATTGCTGTTCATATCTTATTGCTGTCCTTGTAAATTGGACACTTAAGGAATACATTTTTGTTTTATTTATTCACACTCACTTCTTTGGTGTCAGGTTGCCCTCCTGCCCCCCCCCCCCCCCCCCCATTCAAGTGATGATGACTTTGCATTTTGCACACACAGTTCTTTATGACTTCAGGTTGCATATATATCTTATGCACAGAGTGGATAGCTAATGTTTGCTTACTCAAAACCTTCCTTTAACTCACTACATCTGAGTGATGCACCAGGTGTATCTGCAATGAAATACTACTGATGCCTTTAGGCTTCAAATATTGCTTGTTCATATTTGTATCAATAATTCCAAAACCATGCTATGTACGAGGTTTAAAAGATTTCATCCGAAAGCTTACACAATGGCAAACTCGATTGCATTAATATTTGACCTCTGTCTAGTGCATGTAAATAAATATTAACTGTTATTATTATATTATGTATATATATAATTTTCATTTTTTTCTAAATATCTCAACAACCAAGTAACACAGACAGAACTCCTTAGTCAAATATGGAAGCTCTCAGCGAAATGAATAAAATGCTGCTGACAGTATGTGTGTAACTTGACTGGTTGCTGTGATATTGTAGTTGTTTACAAAATACTACAAATATAATAGCTACTGTGTTTAGTGGGACTTATAACCTAAAGAATACTACTACTACTATAAAAATTGTTTCTGCTGAAGAGTTTGCCATTTTTAGTTCTTTCATAACCCCCATGGTTCCAGAGATATGAACATTTGTTTGAAATGTGAGGACATAATTTGATTCTGTCAAAAGGCTTAGGCTCTGCTCATTGGAAGTTACAGTGCAAACTTCTTGAGCACCATTGGAGTGAATGAATTAATGTAAATGGATTGCCGAATAAAGTTTGTTAATCATTGTTCATAATCAGTTGTGAATGATTGCTTTTATAATTGTTAACTCTCACTGCATTTCTGTTAGTATCCTTAGTTAACATCAACTGAATGTAGATATTTAAGTCTTGCTTATTGTCATACTTGTACAAATGATGATACCATTCACCTGCTCACTGGTTTATATACAGTGGTCAGCTGAAACACTTTACACACAGTACTGGGCAAAATCCATAGCTGTATATTGCAAACATCAGTCAAAAGCTACTACTGACATCACTGTACACCTGAGACATATTCCACCTTAGGAACATATGAGAATTTGTATACGATAGTAATCAGTTATCCAACTCTATTTTTTTTTATATAGGTTCCAGACTTTTCTTGTTAGTACTGTAGATACAAGATTCGTTCTCAGGGGCTGTCTCTATCTGATGTTAAAAGAACAGAACCATTATATAGATAAGGAAAGTCTGTGCAGTTTTGCAGGCATTAGTTTTAATATTTGTATGTGCTTGGGCTCTTAGTTTTTCGCTTATGTAGTTAGTGTGTGGGCTAGCCTTTGCTTGTTAGCTAGAGCAATGGCATATTGTGCATGTCTACATCTGCCAGTATCATCTGAGGCTGGCAGTTCTTCCTCATACTCCTCACCTGTATCTGCTGAAACTGATGGCCCTGCCTGTAGTACTGGGAACTGTAGTCATGTCCTTAGTTGTCCTTGTCGAAGCTGTTTCCTGAAAATTATATTGCACAACATGGAACAGACTGTGAGTATTTTGGCAGACGTTGCTGGGTCTTACTGCAGGACATCTCCTGATGTGTCTAGACACTGGAACATTAATTACACTTTCTATGATATTCCTAATTTAAGCATGGGCATTGTATCTTTGTTCAATGGGGTTATGTGGGTTTCTCATGG
This sequence comes from Protopterus annectens, assembly GCF_019279795.1. NCBI lineage: Eukaryota > Metazoa > Chordata > Ceratodontiformes > Protopteridae > Protopterus > Protopterus annectens. The sequence goes on from NC_056748.1 coordinate 208,224,539, forward strand.
ATGGCATGAGCCAAACTTCTAGTGAATAACTTGCATTCCCCACAAAATGATCTTGTGGAAAGTCAATCGTAGCAAACCTTGTGTGCAGCTCACAAACGTGCCATCTGTGTGAATCGTAAAAACTGCCTAGGTTACCTGTACAGACATTGCAGGTGATCCCTTGGGCATTACAGACAACCTGAACGTTTATAGAGTAGTACCCTTTCCTGTTAATGTACCTTCTTCTCTGTTCACAGGATGGTGCTTTTATTTCTATATGCATGCAATCTATGGCCCCCAAAACATCAGGGAAGTGTTATTGAAAAAAATCCCTGCATTATTCCTGCTTTCTGTCCTCTGGGGTCTACTGGAAACAGATATGCTTCTTTGCATGCTGTAGCATTGCATTTAGAAACATTTGCATTATTCTAAAAGTTGAGGCCTGTATCACTCCTAATATATACCCTATGGTTCTCTGGAAAGGCCCTGTAGCTAGTATACAAAAAGCTACACATGTCATTCTTTCCAGTGGGATGGGCTTCCCATGATTTCTCTGGGGGCTTCAGGTGGGGGAGGTAGAGGTTGCCTTTTTGCTCTAGTGTTTCCCTGTCCACCCAGTATAACACTACAATTTCTGTGTCATGCAGTCCAAGGTAAGTCAAACAGTGTCTAAACACATATTATTATTATTATTATTATTACTATTATTATTATTATTATTATTAGCTGAAGTCTGGCAGCAGCAGCATCTTGAATTAAAGCTTGTTGCACATACAGGTTAATGATTGCAGCAGCAATCCCTGACACTTTTTTTTGATAAGTATAATCATGGCTGTAATCCAAAGAGGTTTGGATTGCAGGGCAAATGTCTAGACTGCGTGTGCATGATTGCTATATACTTTACTGAATACCTCGATCATGTTGGATTGGTTAATTAGCATGTAATTTGGCTACTTATGCTTTCATTAGCAAATTCTTCCATTTACCCTTGTTTCGAGCCTCTACACTAAGTTTAGAGACATTTAATGAATAAACGCTGTGCCTCATACACAATAGCTGCACTTAATGTGGCCATTCATGAATTCGGCCATATGTTTTCTGTTGCTTTAGGAACTGCTGTTTTTTTGTTCATTTTACACATGTGCTCTCCCTTATTTAAATGTTTCATTTCCTTTGTCCAGAGGTTTATGCTTCATTTTCATCAGGTGGTTACTTGTTACCTTTTTGTGCGTTTTTTTTTTTTTTTTTTTACTGTTCTTGATCCTGTAATATAATAAAATTTGACATTTTAGTTTCTCTCTTGCTGCAAAGTATGTTTAATTTGTGTCAAAATTATGAATCTGGTTTTAATTTTATTCTATTCTAATTATTAGGATTTATAATGCATTTGAGTTGTTAGTCTGCATTTCTGGTGTTGTGTGCTGTTTTATTATTGATTGACTGGTCTGTTCTTTTGTTGATGGAGTATTTCCTGTTTTCTATTTTCCTCTGCTAAATGACTCTACTAGATGCAATTAGTTTGGAATTTGAAGTCACTGATACAGATGAGATGTGTGACTAATATGTGGTCTAGGGGTCTGCACTAATTTTTTCCCATGCAGTAGAATAATCTCGCTAGGCAACCGACTAGCAATGTGAATGGTTCTCTTTTCATGCCCATTTTATATTTGATTTCAATTCCACGCCAAACATAGAGAATTGTAGACCTCATATGTGAATTTCTGTCAATGCTCTTAATTTTCATTTTCATTTTGATATTCTTTTGGTTATTCTTTGCAGGCTAGGTGGCTGAAACATCTGAGAGTCAGAATCCCAGCTGTACTATTTTGTGCGTATGTCATAGAGTCGAAGTAAAATCTGAAATTTCAACAATGTTAACAAGCCTACAATTAAGACGTCTAAGCCTTTCAGCAGGAGAAATATAGCACTACTTATTTAGTACATGGTTCCCCCTAACACTGCAGGACAGAGCTTTTGGGGTTCTTCAGTCTGTTTCCGCAAGAAATATAGACTTGCTTTTTCTCTCATGTAATATGGTTTTACAGTGCTCCAAATATTTTAAAATACATAGCCAAAACAAACTGTGGATTTGTATTCGGTATCTGGGTTTGGTTCTTCTTAAACATACATGTGTGTGTATATATGCATCTACATAAGTTCACTCTTATGAAACCTTTTTACTGTTTTATTCACTGAATCCCGAGAAATATACAAACTGCAAGACAAGAGACTGACTTAATATACAGTAAAAGTTTGATATCAGTCTGCTGTCATGGATTTATTTCTGTATGGACGTTGTAGGTATAATTAATTCTTGAGATCCTTGCAGTCATTTTAGTCCCAGCTGCTTGAAATCCAGGAACTTTAAGCCATGGGCTTGAGTGGCTATTTCACCATCTGCCCACCTGGCTAAGCAGGTGCTTGAACTCAAGTGTGAGTTCAGGGACACAACTACCACAGCAGTCTGATGCCATCAAAGTATTGGTGTAAAACTGGTGAATGGGGAAGGGGAAACAGGAAGGGTAGGATTCAGGTCTAGGGTGGTGAGGGGAGGAAGATTTTACATTTAGACAGTGATCTGGAGTTGGCTCGGAGTTAGTGTAAGGGACTGATCGGTAGTTGGCTCAGAGTTAGGGAGCAATCAGGAGTTGGTTTAGGGTTAGGATTAGGGTGTGATCAGAGGTTGGCTCAGGATTAGGATTAAGGAAAGATCAGAAGTTGACTCAGAGTTAGGGTAAGGGAACAATTGGGAGTTGGCTCAGAGTTAGGATTTGGGAGTGAACAGGAGTTGTTTTTAGGGTTAGGGACAGGATTCTGGGAGGCTTAGTTAGCTTAGTAGTACTACAGTATTGGGAGTTAGGGAACTTGCCACTATGAGTGAGTGGCAGAGGGGAAGTGTGTCGGGAGCTTGTGATATGCAAACACTTGTAGCAGAACCTTAATTCCCACTGAGCCAAATTTCTTAAATTTCAGAGAGTCATTTCTGGACACGCACACACACACACACACAAACACGTGCACGCAGTTACACATTTTTCTTTCTCATTTTTCTGTATTTATGTTTCTTTTAACAAATGACTGTATTGAGTGCAAAGGTGAGACTGATCGTAAAGTCCCTTTCTCAGTTTTCATTACTAACACTGCTGCAAGACTTTGCCTTCAGTCTTTATTATGGGAGCATTGTAGTCTTATTAAATTTCCAATGATGTACCATTCAATAATATTTAAAATAAGTTTCTTCAAAAACACAGAGTCCTTTTCATGTTTACATCTTGTTTTTCTTATTTATTTTCATAACCAAATAGCTTTACATACCAAAATTGTAGATAATTATACAAAAGATATACCGCACATCTAATACTTCTATATTTCTAGGATTAAGGACATTGTCTAGCATGTGCAGCTAGGCCCATTTTTTCCCCAACTTGGTAAAAGCCAGTTGAGGTACAGCCATAATTCAGGCAGCCATCAGTGGATTATTATTATTATTATTATTATTATTTATTTATTTGAACCTACAATACCAGTTTTGCACTTCTGTAAAGTTTGGCATAGTTATTTTGTGTATGTGCATGGCTTCATACCTAGTGCATGCCCAACACTAATCCAGACTCATGTAACCTAGTTTTCCTTTCATGTTTGGCATGAGTGCTACAATCTGGAGTCATTCCTTTGTTTCACCATATATTATTCTTCTGCTTTACAGTGTGATTTAATCTCTTACATGTGGTAGGAGGACATTTTGGAACAGAAAGGATGCTAGATGCTAAGGTTTATTTTTAGTATTATGCATTGAAAAAGAGCTGTTGTCTTGAAAGATTTGCTGTTTTATTAAAATCTGTGAACATTGAGCTACTGGTCTTATTTTGCTTATAAGGTTTATTTTTACATCGTTTAACAAATACGGAAAAGCATCCAAGGTTTCTGTTTAAAGGGCTGTAGTGAGTTGGTTACTTTCCTACATAGGCATGCAGAAGAGCAGTGCATCCAAATATACTCATGGCACAGGCAATTGATATGAAGAAAGAACATCTTTTTCATATAATACAAAGACACCATTCCAGGGTGTTTTTTTATGTTCCTGTGACTCAGCCATGTCCAACCAACCTCTAAGTACTGGATATGCGAGATCTACAATGCTAGGACTCTCTCCTCTTCTTCTTTAGCAGGGTTTCATTTTTATTTTGTTTGGAAAATCATCCTAATGCTTTTACAGATGGACAGCAAATATCTGGTGTTACTGTAATCATACAACAACATTTCATGTGATTACTGCTTCTAAAGGATTTTTGTTCATAAGTAAGTACTAGGCTAGCGGTACTTGTAGGCCATTTTAAGCTCACCTGTTTCTCTCAATAGTGAGAATCAAGCCCTGTACCCTGAGTCTGTGAGACAAGCACCTTAACCATTATACCAACCCCAACCCCAAACAATGTTTGAACTCAGATATCATAACTTGTTATACGTGGAGTCCTTTGTGCTACTGTGCCCACAGCCGGCCTTAGGCATAGGCCAACTAGGCAGTGGTCTAGCAGGGGTGCTTTTCCAGTATTTATTTGGTATAGGTAGACCAGGATGGGGGCACCAGGTAATGTGGTGGGAGGCGCCATGGAGCCCTTTTGCCTAGGGCACCAGTTGACCTAGGGCCGCTTGTGCAGTCATAACTACAATGTAATCTCATCACATAACTGCATTGCATGACATGTAGCACATATAAGTTCCACCGCTTAAAGCTTAATTCTATGAATATTTCAGAGCCTACTGGTAGTATCTGACAGGATTTGACTTAGCATAGTAAGCCTCCACGTCTGAGTAACAATAGTAGGTTAAATGGTACGTAGTCACAGAAAATAAATCAGTTTAATTCACCTTCATAAAATGTTCCTATTTTGCTACTGAAAATGAAAAAATGTAATTTGTACTGAATTGCTGTTGCACTGAATTATGTGTGATACACATCTGTCTCATGTTACATTTGCAGTGTCAAATGCTTGTGCTTGTACTCCTAATCGGGTAACAAAAAAACTGATTGTTATTTTTCTTCAAGAGATGTGTTGAAAAGATGCACATATTTTTTTCAGAGTTAAAACTGAAAACAAGGTTGGCATCTCTTTTCTATCATGAAATTGGCAACTTTCAATTTCAATTCATGTATCTCCTCTGCCACAGACAGCTTATACTGATGTTTTGTGTCAACACAAGAATGCGGTAAGGAAACAATCATTGTTAAGAGGCTGAATGAGAATGCAAACATTAAGCAATGAGCAGTAATGACTGGCAATCGTTTAGAATGTATAAATGATATAATGAATGACAGAGATAAAATAAAGTGCTAAACTGCATTATTTGTGTTCTGTTATTAATTATGTTTTGAGCTAAAGAAATGTGAAAAATGTAGAAATGTATTACAGCAGTAATGTATTACAGATTTTTTTGTAGTCACAATTGTATTGAATTTATAATATTAATACTTTTATCAATGTATTTATTTTTGCAAGACTATGTTAAGTAGCAAGAGCTAAGAATTTGGAAAATTGACTTCATAGTTTTTATTTTATTTTTTAACATGGCAACATGGTGAATTATTTGCTAGATAAAGTTATCACAATAGAGTAATGAAACCAAATGTAATCATTCAATTTCCTTGCACTATTTCTTCTCATGTTATATGTGGTAATAATGTTTGCTATTGTCCCAGAGATGTTAATACACTGTACAGAGATAAAACCTACTGGTTTGCCTAAATGCATTCCCTTCACTAATGGTTTAGATGACAATAAAAAGAGTAATGTTGTAATAATAGAGAAACAAGGATAAAAAAATGGTTCCCTGTTGAAATGTTGGCCCTAATGCTGAATGTCAATAAGCCAAAAAAAAAAAAAAGACTAGAAAAGACTGAATCTCTAAAAACAGCTCATCTTTAAACATCTTTTTTTGCATGGGGGGGCAAGCTCCTCCTGATGCTACTCAAACTTATATATCCCAACTCCTAGAAAAGGGAGTAACCTGGGTAATGGCCATCTTGTACGTTGTATAAGTAAGTCCAGTATTTAGCCATTCACTCTCCATGTTTTGGGACTCACTCTAGTAGGTCCCAATATTTCAAATGGTTCCCTAAAAATTTATAAAAGTTAGATCTGGGAAATGGGGAATGCCTTTTTTAACAAGTTTGTATACCATATACATATATATTCCTCGTGGGTCCACTTCATATGACTAAATCTCAAAATATTGAATTTCATTTGACTGCGATCACAATACCTAATTTTCAAAATACTGAAAAGTAATTTGACTGAATCTCATTATACTAAAAACTTACACGCCTGAATTTCAAAATGCTGAATTTTAAGTTATAGAGGTGATGTGAGTTTCCCTTCACCTGTGATTTGCTTGTGATAAAAACACAGTACTGTAACTTAAAGTGCCAACTGTCAGAATACTGATAGTAGCATAGAAAGTATTGTTGTAGTGCTTCTAAATGTGGGTATGTCTCTTTACGTTTTTATGGGAAGTATCTAAAGTAATATGGTGGATGTTTCATGTGCTCCCAGCAGTAGTGGCAGTGTGTACAGTACTGTAAGGTAAGTAAAAGGTGTATGCCCTTTTTCCCACTATAGTGCGATTCTGGAGTTAGTATAATATATATATATATATATATATATATATATATATATATATAGTTAGGGTAGTTAGGGGGTGTGGGGGGCGTGGGTGATTTGATTTTATATCGTCCAGTTTCTGTTAAGAGGGTAAGTAGGTAGTTTTAAGTTTTGGAAAGAGTTAGTTGTTGGTTTTATAAGTGTGCATGTCTATGGCTTAAAATTCAGTATTTTGAAATTCAGGATTGTAAGCTTTCAGTATAATGAGATTCAGTCAAATGAGTTTTCAGTATTTTGAAAATTAGGTATTGTGGTCTCACTCAAATGAAATTCAGTATTTTGAGATTCAGTCATGTGAAGTGGACCCATTCCTCTTCTTGTGAGTTTTTGTGTGTGTGTGTGTGTGTGTGTGTGTGTGTGTGTGTGTGTGTGTGTGTGTGTGTGTGTGTGTGTGTGTGTGTGTGTGTGTGTGTGTGCATCTGTATGTGTGATTGCCAAGATACGTGAATGGGGAGCAGTACATGGTATTATTTTGTAAAATAGGACTAAATGATTCAGCAGTAAATTTGTTTTTAGAAGTGTGTGGTGCCTGATCTATGCATCTTCATTAAAGGCTGTATAATTAAAATAAACAAAAGGACATCAGAAAATCGAACGTGATAAATTTGTTAGACTGGTATATTGATCACTGTTTTCTGCACATGTATCCAGTCAAGATTACTATATGTATGCATGGCACTCCATTTTCTCTAAAGTGCCATGATTGTGGCATTTACATTGGAGCTTGCTCCTTTCAAACATTTTTTTACTGCAACCACCAGCCAGAAGTTCTTGTTTGTGGACATATGTTTAACAAATATCAATTTGCCGAATGTCATTTATTTTTTTCTTTGCAAAAATGGGTTTTTGACTGATCCAGGGATCCATAATTTAGGCCAGAGGGAGTGGAAATATATAGTTAACTGAAAGACTCTACAGAGACTCAGTAATAGTCTCACTTACCTGTCCTATATGTAAAATGCTTCAGTACTATAATTACTTGTTTCAGAATAATGGCTACTTGAAATAAAAAAAAAAAATAAATAAAAAAAATATATATATATATATATATATATATATATATATATATATATATATATATATATATATATATATAAATGTAAAAACGAACTGGATAATAACATGCAGCACAGATATTATAAATTAGTTGTTACTCACAACAATGAGTTTGGAAGCTGCACTGAAACAAAGATTGTAACAGCTGTCAAAAGGGAAACGTAATCATTGCGTACCACTGGTGCTGTTTCCAGTTCATAGATCACCCTTCTGCAGTGCTTACCTTGAAGAGGTGCGGTTCTGCAGTGGGTACCTCACTGTCTCTGGCATTACAGGGGAGTGGCATATGATAATTAGCCATGCTTCTTTCAGCCTGAAATGGATGCAGAAAGTGCTTTTTGCAGCTGAGTAAATCATAAAAAGTACTTAGCTGTGTAAATCTTTATCACCAGCTGCAGTAATTAACTTCTGCTAATTATTTTCAAGGAGTGAATTCACATTAGAAGCAAGTGACAGTTCAACAGACAGTGCAGGTGTATGAGAGTATGTGTGTGTGTGTGTGTGTGTGTGTGTGTGTGTGTGTGTGTGTGTGTTGACAGTAAGGGAGTTATGCGACATGAAGCATAGGTGAATATGTGTATGTTTATGTGTGTGTGCATGTGTTTGGGTTAATGAATGAATGTGTTCTGAGTTTAATTGGGTGAGGGTGTATATTCAATATAAGTACAAGAATAACATAAAGAACCTAAACCACTAAAGTTAATGAGGTAGAATAGATAAAAGGAAGATATGCATAAGTCCTTTAAATTGGCAAAAGACAAAGATGCACATGACAGCATGGCATTATATTTTATTTTTATCATATTTTAGTCTAACTTGTATAATAATATAATTCTCTGAAAATTATGACTACTCCCAGCCTTTACTTGAAGATGATGAAACATTTATTCAATATATACCCCTAAATACAGAAGCAGCTTAATAGTGTGGTGACCGACTTAGCTACTTGAATTTAAAAAATACATATATTGAAAACAAAATGCAGTTGATTTCAATTTTATACAGAAACATGTTGAATCACAGTGACTCTTAATGTGATCAGCATGGTCAGAACAGCTGATGCATTAATATGTTTTATGCTTTTACTGGATCAACCGTTAGCCACACCAGAAATGCTACCTTGACCTTTGAGAATGCACAGAAATAATGGGGTGTATTCGGAAACATATAATTCACAATGGTACATAAAATAACATGGTGGCCGGTGATGTTCAAGGAAGGGCAATTCAAGGACATACCAAGTGTGACCTCACTATTGTAGAAATAGCTTGTATGCATCATATGCAAATAATAGAATAATAGTATACAAATGAGTATCACTGTTTTCATGGCAACTTTCACTTATTCAAATGGCAAATTCACACATATAAGCATGATTCAGAAATGTATATGATTAATGCAATCTACTGCAGTGATCTATTCTGACTACAAGGATTTTCCAGTGAGCAGGACCTTCACTCACATTATGATATTAGCAGTAACATCAGCATTAGAACAGCAGTATGTGTCAGTGGCATCCTTCTGAGTCAGTGTCCATGATATTACACATATTTACCCTCTACATCATAGATGAGTCATCCAGCAGCTAACGTGCAATCGCTTCCAGACCAGTACCTTGTAGACACTATACGGAAATTAGTAGACATGTGCCACACTCAAATGGAGTTAAATGGTTGTAAAGCATTGCTATCTAAGTGAATATGAAAGTTTCTTTTGCACTAACCATCCTCACTATGAGGACCATTCAGCATTTGACAGGGATCACCATAGGGTTAGGAGTTTTGTAGGTGTCAAAATGATGAAACTTAATTTATTTGACAAGATACTAATGCATGTGAAAGAACATATTGTTTTTTTTTTTTTGAACAGCTGAGGGAGTGCGGAGGACCACATCTATAGAGACATTCTATGATATAGCCCATTTACCTGAATTTTTGAGGGCCACTGACTGAACCCATATTATAATCATAACCTCAGCTGCTCATCATGGCATCTGCTACATAAAACGGAATTGTTCCTCTTCATCAATTGCCACATGGTGTGCAATACACGGGATATGATGTAAAATGTTGATATCCACCATACACGCAGTTTCCATCATTCCCACAGCTGTTACATGTGCAAGCTATATAACCGATTCATGCAAGATAAATTCCCATGGAGTAGCTAATTGGTAGGTATACACTTTACCAGCCACAGAGTTCACAATATGCAACTTCCATGAAAGTAGGCAACAGGAAATTCAAAATGGCATCCATTGTTGTGTGTTGCAGGTGACGTAGGATATGCACTGGAAATCTGTTGTCACCCATCCTTAGCTGCCAGTCCAAGGCAAAAATGGTTTAGAACAACAAACTGTCTTAGATCATCAAACATGTGTATGGACCTGTGAAAGATTACTGGTGGCACACTGCAGTATGCACTAAAGACCCATAATAAGATATTCATGGTCTAAAATGCTATAAAATATGATGTTATGAAAGCAATTATGAGTGGACATCATAGTATTGTCTGACTGACCTATGGCAACAGCAGAGTGGATAGAGACAAATTGGAGGAAATGGTTGCATCATTACCTCATGCACTGCAGAGGTATGAGGTAATGATCCCTCATGCAATGCAGAGGCATTCACAATACACAGCAGCTCTAAGAAAGAGGTGACATCTGGTCCACAGTTATGGGCCATATCATGGACAGCACAGAATAAAACTAATTTATTCATTACCACTCCTGGTTTAAGTATTTGAGTGCACTGCCTAGCAATGCTGTGCATCTGGCATTACCTTACCCATGCATGCAGAGGGTTAGTTTAGCACAGTCATCATCATTTGCACAAGTCTGATAGACACAGTAATAGGAGACAGAAATATTGCCATAGCTGTAAGAGTTATGAGACATGGATATGGCAACCACACACGTGGATAGGAGGTTTGTGGGAGTCAGGTAACACATCATCTAGTGCCAGGGTGGAAATTCCATATTGTGAATGTCGGACAGATGTATCACATGGTGCTGTAGTATCAGGATGGAAGTCTTCATGCCTGTTCAATAGGTAACACATCATGATCATGTAAAGGAGCTCCTCTGTGTTTCTCCTATGGTGGGAGACAGCAGATGGTTAGCATCTATGACCCTGCCAATAGCCATTGCTAGGTCTTCCACTTAGGAAACCAAAATGAGATAGTGGTGGTGGTGGTGGTTGTCTAGAACTGTTTGACAAAGAGTGGCTGACCTGGAGGAGATTCCATAGTGAAGCCGAAATGTTTCATCTATAGCCATAGGAGTGACCGTGCCTCAGAGTACAGGTAACCATAATTTGAAGTAACAGAGATACAATCGCTGAAACAGTGCTGGGCTTTCTCTTTATGCCTGGTCTGTGACTGTGCACCATGCATCTAGAGACTTGCATGGCCACAGTGGATATTTGGCAGGATAAATCTTGTATAAATCTTGTGGCTGGTGTACATGTGATACAGAGTTGTTCACAAACAAAGCAAGATCATAACCTGTCATGCTCTTCTGCTCTGTCACCTGTCAGGGTGAGCTATCCTCCCATGCACAGTAAGACAGTCACTCATTCTGCTGTTACCGCAGACACTTCACTGTTCACTAAGTGTTCATTCTGCTTCCATGCACCCTTGTGTGCAGCTTGCAGTCTTGATGTTCATTTGCCCTGCCTGCTGTCATATTTTTATATGGTGGTAAAAAACTGTTGCCATCTGTATTTCTGTTGCTAAGTTTGCTTTCAGTAACCTGGATATCCTGCATTATAGTGAATATGCTTTTTAGCATGGTAAACCATGCCTCATAGCATATGATTATGCTGATGAGGTGATTTTTCTTAATCCTCTCCAAATCCCTTAAGTAACATATGGGGTTATCCACCAAAGTTAGCATTACCATGCTCACCCTGGCCTGACAGGTCTTGAACATAGTAAATTGTGGATAGCTCCTAGCAACACCAGTGCTTCTTTCCACTGCACAGCCTTTCTGCCCAATGATGCAAGTCATGTGGTGGTTCATAATGTACAGCCATGCACAAGGGGTTAACATTTTCCATCTTATTCCGGGGTCTATATTATAACATCAAAGTTTTAAAACTTCGAATGTTATAATATCGAACCCATTAGAGTGAAAGCTGACAATCGCGAAGCCTCGGAACATCGAAATTTTACCTAGGGTAAGATTTTGATGGTCCATTCCGTGGCTTTGCTATTTAGAGCACTGTGGTGCGATGGTTACGGACCTGGTTTAGGGAAGTGAGCAAACAGAGGTTACAGATTGGGTTCAGGTAAGTGTGGTGCGATGGTTACGGTAAGTGAGCGAACGGACTGGGGTAAGGTGAGTGTGCGGTAGTTAGGGACTTTAGGGTTACGGTGCAGGTGAGGTGAGTGTGAGGTAGTGACAGACTTTAGGGTTGGGGTGGGTTAAGTGAGTTATGGTTAGGGCGCGGGTCAGGTAAATGTGCAATTGTGTGGACGTGAGGGTTAGGGTGGGGTAGGTGAGTTAGGGTTAGAGAGCATGTAAGGTGAGTGTGCGATAGTTAGGGACCTTAGGGTTAGGGTTGGGTAAAGGTAAGTGTGTAGCTAATGGTGTATGTTTGGTTTAGTGTAGGGTTTTGTGAAGTGTATGTGTGGGGATTATTTATTTTGGTGTGTTTGAGTTGTGTGTATGTTTGTCGGGACAGCAAATCTTTTCCCCGGGAAAACATTCGCTATTCTGACTGTTCAGTTTTCTGGTGTTTCGATTGAATGGGTTCGATATTATAACAGTCAAAGTTTTTAGACTTCGACGTTATAATATTTTCCCCCTCATTCTGAACTGCAAAGTAGACATGCTCATTTTAGGCTATGCTTATAGGTTTATACATTTATAGGAAAGTGCTAAGTTAACTGCTATTGTGGACCATTTTAAGCTTAGCCAATTTCCCTCAAAGATGAGAATAAAATCCTGTAACGTTTGACTGAGACTTAAACACCTAAACCTTTTTGCCAACCTCCCACTTGATGCAGCCAAAAGATTAAGACTTTTCTCTTCTTAATGTGGAAGGATGATAGGGAGCTTCAGTTATGGCAGTATGATGGTCCTATGAATTAAATAAATGCTTGGCACTACTTTGCAAGAATGGAATGATGCCACTCATTTCACCCTGTCAAACCAGTGTCAGTAAACAGAAAACCTGCAATGGTGCCAGCATGACCTGATGGGAGTCATTTATTTGGTCAAAGGAAAAAAATAATTATTGAACATTCATTGATGAAATGCTTGGAACATCAAACCAACATTTTTGCCAGTTGATGCTATTTCTGGGGATCAAGTGTTCAATCTTTCCTAGTCCTGTGTGATATCCAGGTCGGTATATATAATTTTCAGGGTGTGTGTGGGTACATTGGACTTGCCCCCTCCAAAAAGCAGGGGAATTTTTTTAATATTCTGAGGTCTAATTTTTTTTCTAACCTTTGGTCTTTTAATATTTTAAATATAATCTGACCTGGTTCAGCAGTGCAGACAGATGTTAAGGAGACAGACCCAATCTTCTAAAGTAAACACTTTGTATATTCTTTTGTACTGTATGTTTTGAGACTGCATTCTGCTATCCTTTGTCTTCTTTTGTTAGGAACATACATATAAATTATTGTCTGTTTTATATTTTATAGGGGCAGAAGAGAAATAAATAAATCAGGACTAAGTAAGAAGTGACAGGCTCTATGAGTGGCAGAGTAAGTGTAGTTCAAGGGCATATATGATTTAAACGTGATATAGAAGTGTAATATACATGTTTACTAATGCAATGTATTTATACTATTTATCTTTTTTGTTCCCTGTCTCTACAGGGTCAGCTGTGGTACAGGATGTGGTGTGGTAATGGCCACCTGAGTCTGTCCCAGCCAACATGCATATTGTTTGGTAAAAAGCATTCTCCTTGCATGCCTATCTGCATGGGGATGAAGGTCATCCAGTGGAAAGTGAGTTGGAATGCTCAGTGTTAGTCTCTGCATCCACCCATTAGAAGGAGTGTGGAAGTTTCTTCTCAGAGACTGGGCCATAGGAGCACCACTGAAACACCTATTAGCAGGTGCAGCAACTGTATACAACCAAGGTGGGATGGCAGCTAGACATCTTCATTTAGATCATGGAACGTCTCCTTCTTTGACTGGCAGAATTGCATGGGCAGCCAGCCCTGTCTATTGGGCCGCTGGAGAAAAGGACTGATGATGATGTCAGCCATTGCGGTGTTTGACATCTTGGTGAGTGCTATTCTGAGTCATTCAAGCAGGACCTCCATGACCTACTGTATCCTCCATTCTTGGTGCTGGTGTTTCCCTTCCTTGTTTGTCAGTGCCCATACCCTGTTTGTGATCCTCTCCTTCCTATACCCACTTGTCTTCCTTCTGTCTGTCTGACTGTATTTGTCCATTATTGCCCACCATGTTTTTCCATATCTTCCCTTTTGTGTCTGCTTGCATTTTTTTATTTTTGTTATTGTTGTATGCCTGCCACTGCTATTTGTCCTATGTGCTCCTTCCTTCCTTTCTTTCTGCATAGTGTCCTGGCTACAATCCTCACCTAATCTTTCTCTTAAAAAAGGGAAACCTGTCGATATACAAATATTTCCTTAAACACCCAAGCATCTTGCTTTCATGCTACCTTTGGTTGTGTTTCTCAGTTTGTTCTTGCCTGTTTATGGCACTTGTAGCTACCCATTTCCTCCCTATTTTTATGATGAATTGTGTTGATATTTTGCCGAGCCAGCTGCTTGTGCCACAAACAATGAACATATTGCAGTCGTGCAGCACTTCATTGTGCATCTGAACATGTATGGCATTAGGCTCAATACAACACATTGTGTCTCTTACATTTATCATATGGCCAGCCATAGCATAACCACTTCAGTAGCATGGTGACTGCCATTAGCGTGACCATGGTCATATACTACATAGTCTTTTGCTTCACGTTCTGGCACAAAACTGACATCATAAATAGCTAATCAGCTTTAATATGCATCAGCAAACCTGGCTGCACTATTTATCAAAGCACAACCTCATCAGGAACCTTTTTGAGTACTTGGTTCTATGCAAATAAGAACAATTTTGAAGTATATGACTGGAATCTGCATACATTCTACTTGAGGCTTTCGCTTATGAGATATCAAAATTTCACATTTTTGACCCATGACTTTTTGGGTAAATCAGTCCTAAATACAAAGGATATGATATGGAGTATTTGTCTCCCTAGAACTGGTATTCATAATGCAATGTATTGTTCTTCTTGGAGTTTCTGCAATACATAAAATCGCAAGTAAAATAATATGCCTTTTGTTATTTTTTGTCATACTTAAATCTTATCTAGTTTAGTTCACTTTATGAGACTATTCCTTCACTTGGATCTTTTTTCCATTATGGAAAAAAAAAAAAAAAATATATATATATATATATATATATATATATATATATATATATATATATATATATATATATATATATATATATATATATATATATATACATATATATATATATATATATATATATATATATATATATATATATATATATATATGTTGGATTTGTTGAGTGGGCAAAGGTCTTTGATGTGTCTTCTGCATAAAAGTAGTTATGCTAGAGTATCTTTTGTTCTTGTTAATCTAGTTTTGTAATATGACAAAACAAAAATGGCCTCTGTCCTACATATCATAGATCATTACTTCCTGAATTGAAAGAAAGACATGACAGTTTACTCTAATGTCAAAAAATGGCATCACACATTTGACAGCACTTAAGCAGTAAAGCCAAATGGCAGTGACTGGAATTACTTTCAATTGAAAACAGGCTTTAGTGAAGAACGTAAAAAGGAAAGAAAAGGGAAGGGGGTTTCAGGGTGCTCCATGAGGTTGTCTGTGCTTTTCAACTTCTATGAAAAGATTTAAGATTGAAGATGCTACTTGAATATTTAGCCTGCAGTGTGTTAATTTTGATACTAGTGCTAGTTAAAGTGATCATATTTCAAGATAATTTCTTCAGATCTCTGTGAATGTGAAGATGATAAATGTGGAGAATCAAAACGAAGAACAGGGTGCTTGGCAGATTTTGCACATTCTGTCAGCATAGAAGTTAATAGTTGTGTAATGAGGCTATGATAATGGGAGAAGAATAAGTCTATTGAAGCGTGCATTGGCAGTTGAATGTGGTAAGCAGGATACTGAATCATTATGTTGAACAATTTGAATTATTTGTTGATTACTCTATTGAGAGTGTTTGAAGGAGCAGTATGAATTCTTGTTTGACTCGAATGCAAAGAGCAGCAGAAGTGCAAATGAGACAGAAGAACTAAGTAGTCAAATTGCTTAAAGTATGCAAAACCTTACTGATTTGGAGGAGAGAGAATTTTTTTATTTTATTTTTATTTTACATTTGTTGACCAGGCTAGTCTAACTGGATATATGTCCATTTTCAGTAGAGGCCCGGGGAGAAAAGCTCCAAGAATGAACAGTGACAAAGTTAACAATATATAAAAGACATTGAAAATCATAAGGTAGGAGAAGGTAGGAAAAATTTAAGATTAAGTGAAATGTTGGAATGAGAATACTTAGACAGTCATAAATGTGGAAAATAGTGATGTCTTGTTTACTCCAAACTCTTGTTGGGAACAGCGAAATTTCAATTTGTTATTGTCCTTGATGGATGAGTATGGATGCTCAAGCATGTCCTTTTTTAAATTTCTGACTTGGTATGAGAAGGAACCAGTTTGTTGCAATTTGGTGTCCAAGGAAATCAATGAATAAGGATGGAAGGGAAAGCTGATCACAGCTTTTCCGAGTCTACTCTGCAGTAAACGTTGCACTTTCTGACCCAATTAAACAACGTTGCTGATACAAAATTTGGTACAATTTTGCAGGCATAGTGATTTCAATGTGATTTTCCCCATGGGGATAAAGATATTCAGAGGGACTTTTCAGCAATGCATATAGTTCAAGAGTTGTCCTAGACAATGTGAGTGATGAATGTTTTATGGAATACTCAGCTGTTCAAGTGGAATAAGAAAAGGAGTAAAGGCTTTCATGCTAGAGCCAAGGGTGTCTTAGGAATGGTCTGGGTCAACTTTGTATGCATGGTCTGTGAAAAATTTCCTCATATCTGGACCTACCTATGGCCATGGAAATCAGGGCCTGCAGATGCAGATGAGAAGACAGGAAAGTTTCTATTCATGTCTTGAAAACTTGTTAAAAGCAACATTAACAGCCAGTGACATGAGCAGCAAAATCTGCTCCCTTTCTCTTTACTTCATTTCACAGTGCATGGGGTACATGTTATCAAACATACAATGCACATGTTACATGCCATCATGCCAGTCAGTCAGTATACTCACCATCTCCACCATGCACAGTGAGTAGTTATCATCTTTGCCTGCATCATTGCCCTGCATATCTCCTGATTTGTACCAAGTATTTTACTTAAGTCAGGGTTGAATTATGGCATACAGAGGATTGTAGTGAGAAGGACAATGTCAGGAATTAGGAGAGTGCTAAAAACATCTGTACTGGATGCAAAAGTCTTGTGAATGTTTGTCGCAGGCATACTAGAGGGAACTTAAAATAGGATCATCCTCATTTCTGATTATACTAAGATAGGTACAACAGTAGAGAACTGGGTGAAGAGTCTACTGAAGGATTTTCCCTGTTTTTCTCCCCATGTTTTTTTTTTACATAAGCTGAGTATACTTAGTCATGGTCATCCAAACAGCTGTCCAATTACCCCCTTGCAAGGGTGCAGGCCACATTCTTTGTTTGCCAGTTTTAATTGGTTGCTACAGAGCTCACAATAAACATTTTCAACAATGTCAAGCCTAGCAATTAGAGCTAAAATGATTATATAAATAACCAAACAATTTTAAAAATAAATAACGTTTAACATGTCTGTATAACTATGTATGTTCTACACAATGATTGCTCATAACATACAAAATAACGTGTAATAAATCCTATTCACCTCAGAGTCCATCTATATCATATGCACAAAATAAGAGTTGATAGAAATTAGTTTCATGAAGAGATGAATGAATCATTACTGTCAGATGTATCTATCAGTTGCAGAACTTAACACCTTTGTTGAATCATCACTTGTGACATAGACAAATTTACATTTATACAAAAGCAATCAAATTGTATTAAATTAACATTAGAAAGCAAGCCACTTGTAGTCATCATACTACTTTTCCTTGTCTTCATCACTTCTATTTCATTAATGACTATGGTTAAAAGAAGGTAAAGAAAATTTTTGAATTGGAGCTCATTATCCTATTTCCATTTTCTAGTAATAATCTTTCTTACAATTGCCAGAATAGTATAGAAGATGAGACTGACCACATGTTATACCTTTCACCACAGGAACATTGAATATTTAAGCAATAACCAATGATGTGGTGTGGTATATTGAAGATTTACCCATGGTTACTGTGGTTTAATCACGAGGGTGAAGCCCAAGTGATTAAACAAAGGCAACCGAAAGTAAATCTTCAATATACCACAACCACGGAGTCAGTTGTTGCTATTATACAATTACATTATTTAAGAAAAAAAATACTTACTTTTCTTAAATAATGTCTTTGTATAATGGCGGATTGCTGTTCTTCTGCTGGTTGTGGTATACTGTTTCTGCTTTTTGATGTACTGTGCATGCATATGGGACTTGCGTTCCCATGCAAACCCAGTACATCAAGGCTTTGAAATGGAAGCAATGGAGAAAAAAAAGTCTCCGTTTCTCCGTTTTCTCTCTTTTTTTTTATTGCAAAAAAAAAAAAAAAAGATTTTGGGGTAGTTTATACCAATGGAAAAAAGTCCGGGAAACGGACCTTTTTCTGTTGGTATATTGTGGAATTCACAATGGGCATGCTGGTTGGGCAGGCCAATCAGCGTGCACGGTTTAGAATATTAATTGGGAGGAATTGTATAATATCAGTTTCTTACTAATGGGGATGCTTTCATTCCAAATGACTTGAATAAATTGATTTATAATTTCTCAATGCATATTAGCCTAAAAACATTCAAATATACAATGCTTCCTGCTTGCCTTTGCATCATTTAAGCATCTCAGACAGGTGTTGTTCTAGAATTATGTCCTATCTTCCCAATTCTTTCAGGAGTAAAATGTCAATATGTATACATTTCGACGTATATATTTTACAAAATTGTAATTGTGAGGTGTTCCTTAGTGACTTCAACATCAGATTTTTATCAGTCTCATTCAAATTGTGCTGTCTAGCCAATAACCAGAGGTCAGAATCAAACTCTCTGAATCAGTGATCCTGCTGAAATATAAAATTCCAATATTTATCGTTAATATAATATTTATATTCAATTAAGATATATAATGAGATAAAATTGATTTATTTTTACTATTGTATAAAACCAGACACATGCATTTTATAACCTCCAATAGTACTTGTTAAGATGTGCTATTAGCATTTACAATTTTTATACATGTTTTAATTTTCAGAAGATATTCATTATCATCTTGTCCTAATGTGAATTCAGCAGCTAGGCATGTTCCATTTTTAAATGCGTTATCACTAAGCCAGTTGTACCAACCTAAAAAACATTTTCATTTATGTCTATCAATATTTTCCATAACTCTTCTAGAAGAACAAATAGGAAACATTGTTTCAAACTATTTTTTTAACTTGGACATGTTTTAAATTAAGGTTTTATTATTTTTTTCAAAATACAATTTATGTACTGAGATTTGAAAATAATTACATATTATAAGCTGCATGTTGCTAAAGGAAAGAACAAGTACATTTTGTGGAATTTTAATTTTATTAGTTTCAAAGAGTGTTACATTTAATTTTTTTCAGTTAGAAGACTAGTGAACATCCAACCAATGAATAATTACTGTGGAAGGACCCATCCGTGGATATGTTTACATACCCTTTACATTAATTCTATCTTTTTCCACTTGCTCTAGTATGATGATTATAAGGAAGTCTAGGGTTTGCAAGGTACAAAAAATTCAAAATATCTATATTGATTTGTTTTATATTATGTTTACTAGGATCTAAAGTAGTAGTTTGACTTATATGTAAAATTTGTGAAGCAAATTCATTTTTATCAATTGTTATATCTATTCAAATTTAAAAAATGATTTATTCTAGTTTTTAGTTAGAAGATTCATGTTACATATACCCTTTTCAAAATGACTCTCTAGTGTCAAGCCAGTTTTTCATAGTATTCCAAAATATCCCACTTTGGGATGTGATAAACTATTGGCTATTTAGTGCAATAGCTTTAGTTTTCTTGTCATTAAAATGATAAACCAAAGATTTCTTGAAAAATAATTTAATTCATAGACGATCTGATATATGTAATTGTTAATATAATGGCACATGTTGAGGATTTATTCTAATACCATTGATTCATTTTTCCTTCTGAGAGGTTCAGCTAAGGATTCTATTGCTAAACAAATAAAGTGGAGAGCAGAGGATAATTTTGTTTCATTTCTCTGGTTATCTCAATGAAATTAGATAGAAAGAGACATATTTTTTACCTATTTTGACATAATCTTTATTACTAAATGTATTTATTTTACTTTAGTTACTGACATTTGTTTACTGGAAAAGTTCAAGTGGGTCACAAGAGCCCATTTTCAACAGACATCCAAGAAGAACATTTCCATTTTACAGGTAAAACTTTTTTTTTTCAAATACATTACTTCAAACATAAAAAAAATGAAAATTATATCTTTCAAAAATAGTCCACAATATCAACAATATTGTAAGGCATAGCGATATTAAAAAATATGTCACAAAGAGAACAATGAAAAAAAGCAAAGCAAAACACTATAGGCTCATAAGTGTGTACTAGGTTAATGAGCAAAATTGCCTTTTTAAGCCTAGACATGCACCTCAAATGTCTGACAATTTCTGGTACCCTTCATAAGTGTAAGCAGGGGCGTGGGAGATGAAATATTTACAGGCAGGAGCCTGGGATATAAACCATTGACAGACTGCCTTCTTCCATTAGAGACAAAGGTGCCAAACTAGGGATGGATTGCCTGTTCCTTATCCAGTTGTCCAAGTTACATTTGAATTGGCTTACGGAAGAACTCTGTTTCACAGAAGTCTCAAGGATACATAATTGTCTCTCCTGTCGGTCCTATTTATATCACGGGCAAGATTTAAGTCTTTGGAACTGATATATATGGTGCTGTTTGTTTCGCAGATATGCAGGAGGACCATTAGAGTGGGGTCTGTCAATGCCTTGTATGCCTTGAGGTGGTCTGCACAGGACCATTCACAGTAGTGATAAGTAAATGTGATGTGCTTAGTATAATTGTAACTGTAAAGGGGAGAGAGATTAGGATAGATTAGCATAAATGCAGATGAGGTGATAGGAAGAGGTTATGTAAAGTGGTAGAAAGGGTAGTATACTTTGTGAAGATGAGGAAGTGGTGACAGACGGAGAATCTGTACAAATAGGTGGTGGTGAAAAGTAGACAACATTGATGCTCATATGGGGTATAGCATGAGTAGAGCCACGAGTTTGACAGGTGGTCTTTCAAAAGATGCTTGAAGGAAGGATAGTAAGTTACAGCTCTGATAGCCTGTGAAATAGAATTCTTTTTTTTTAGCAAAAGAGTAGTAGTAACAGCTATTTCCAATTGTTTTCTGAGGTTTATAGATTGTGAAAAGTTGTCATTAAAATGAAGGGGTCCATTTGGATGATAGGAGGGAAGAATAACAGTGCAGGACAAGCATGGGGTTTATAAATTATGTTGTGAGTAGTAGCTAGTTGTATGAATTCCAAGGTAGTGGGGGTAGTCCAGGCCAGTTTAAACTTTTAAGGTCCTAGCAGTGATATGTATAGCAGTATTGGTAGCAACTTTAGCAACTTTGTTGTAGCATTTTTCAGGTTTAGTTTTATCAGATACCTGCAAATTGGTAAGGATAAGAGCACCATATAAGAGTGAAGAAGAGAAGGAAGATAGGTTGCCAGCTGGCTCACTGACAAAACCCCCACTGTGAAAGTAGCAGACTCCAAATCCGACTTCATACCAGTGACAAGTGGAGTACCACAGGGTTCAGTCTTGGGTCCTCTCCTGTTTGGTATCTACTTTGCAGAAGTGCAGGCTAACACAGAAGGTCTTTGGCTAATGAAGTTTGCAGATGACTGCAAACTAGGAGCCATAATCAAAACTCCTAACGATGTGGACAGCCTACAAAAGGGCCTCATGGAGACAGATGCCTGGTGTCAAAGTCAAGGCCTCAAGCTCAATGCCAAAAAGTGCACTGTCATCTCCTTTGGTAAAAGCTCTGTACCCATGAGCTACTGCATAGGTGGTAGTCTACTTAACATGAAAAGTGTGATAAGAGACCTTGGGACACAGGTGGACAATAGTCTCTCCTTTGATAATTACATCAACACAGTAGTCAGGAAATCCTTCTACATGGCACACCTCATTACAAAAGGTTTCTCATCCAGGAAAAAAGAGGTCATTGTTCCCCTCTACTCATCACTCATTAGACCCATTATAGATTAAAACGCCCTTTTTGGTATGTACCTCACAAGACATCTACAATAACTCTAAAGGCCACAGAAATACCTCACAAAGAGGATTACCGGCATCAAACAGATGCCCTATGCAGACCATCTCAAAAAACTCCAGCTTTACTTCGTCGCATATCGCCTACTCAGAGGCGATCTCTACCTAACATACAAAGCTATGTCAAACCCAGAGCTGTTGGACATGCTCCACTTAAAGAAATCCCAATCCCTCTGAGCTACACGCTCTAGGGACCAAAACCTTGTCACCACAATAAACAGAACATGCTGGAGGGATGGATTCCTGTCCCAGAGACTTTCCATACTCTAGAACAAACTACCTAACTATATCAAACAAAGCTCCTCATTAGCACTCTTCAACAAAAATCTTGACTGGATGGGAAATAGGAAATTCATCCCGGGGATCACCTCTGTGGCTCTGCTCAACCGGGGCACAGGAAAATAATTTTCTTGGGTGGTGAAAACCAGGGTACCTTTTTGGCTAGCCTTATATAGGCCCTAGGGCAATAGACTAATATCTACCTATGAACCTGTGAACCTATGAAGTGGTTGCTGGGGTAGTTTTAACAGAGTTAGTAAGACATTTTTTTATGTCTATTAAGCATGTCAAGCTTCTGGTGAATTTTTTTATATTATTTTGAATGTTGAGTTCAAATCTGAGGTTGCCATCAACTGTCACACAAAGCTGTTTTGTATGGGATGCATTTTATATCTCTGTTGTTAGGTGAGAAGATTTTGAAGTTATATTTGTCCTTCAGATGTGCTTTGGGGAGGAATGACAATAGTTTTGTTTCTTTGATTGAGTAATCTTTGGGCATTGTGAAACCATTTTTCAACAGAGTTGAAGATTTCTTGTGTGATTTAAGAAACATGTGCCAGAGTGTCAGATGACCATATCAGTGTTGAATCATCAGCGTACTGTATAGGTGATGCTTGCCTAGAACACGTATATAGGTCATTAATGAAAATGGTAAATAGAAGTGGACTAATAATTCAGCCTTAGGGTGCAGATGTGGTAATAGTGAGGTATGTTGCCATCTAACAACTTGCTGTCTATCAGATAGGTAACATTTAAACCACTGAAGTTGAGGGGATAGGCCAAGATGGAGTAGTTGCTGAAGGAGTTTGCTATGTGAGATGGTTTCAAAGGCTTTAGACAGATCCAGAAATATGTCAGAGATAAGTTTGCCAGAGTCCTTTTTCTTGTTTATATTATCTAGAAATATGATAGTGCAGTAGCTGTACTATGGCCAGGGCAGAATCCATGTTGGATACTGCTTAAGAGCTGTTCTGAGAGGAGATGGTGAAGAAGTTGAGTGTGGATACATTTTTCTAGGAATTTTAAGAGATAGTGGATAGAATTGCAATGGGATCAAAGTTAGAAACTTCTGTGGAGTTTCCTCCCCTTTGTGAAAAGATGACATATGACATATGATCTTTTCCAAACAGCTGGGACATAAGATTCTTGTATAGATCTATTGATTGAGATAGCTACTGGGTAAGATATGGCTTTTGCTGCCATACTAAGGTATTCAAGTGGCAGGCTGTTGGCAGGTGTGGAGCAAGGTTTGAGATTAAGCAACAGCTTTTTATAGTAGATATTGTTACAAGTGTTAATGTAAATTTGTTAGCATTTGTGGCTAAGGAATATTTGGATTCATATTTTTCAGAGATTAATGTGGTAGTAGATGGGACAGTTGATAATATGTTATGGGTTTGTGTAGGGGAGGGTGATGTATTGTTGAGGGCAGCAATGCTCTCTCTCTCTATAAAGTATTTATTAACTATAGTTTTTATTTCAAGGGGGAAGAGCAAGTTGAGAGGCATACAGATTTTTTTTGAGCTAGGATTTTGTAGTACATGAATAGAGCACCATATTTGTTTTTATATCATTCTTTGATTAAGTTGTAGATGGTCATCATATTGTTTCTTAAATTTGTATATTTGTTTTTCTTAGCTTGATTATGAAGGTTCCCCATATCAATTAAAGTCTTTTTTTGATTTAGCCACTCCTTTCAAGCCTTGTCTCTGGTATATATAATGTTGTTTTGGTAAGGGTAGATAGCCTAAGAGAGTGTTTTACTTTTACTCCTTTTATACACAGAGGGGCAAGGTTATTTAGGCTGTTAAAAAGTGGTATTAGAAGTAGTAACTGCATCATCTAATGGGAGAGTTTTTAGTATAGACCAGTTGAGGGACTTTAGGATACTGTTGAATATGTCTTTGTTAAAATTTCTGAGATTTAAATCTTTGGTTTAAGTTGGTGAGTATTATACATTTTTATTAGCTTTATAAAATTATAATGTAATCCATATAATCTAATACATAGAATAGATACTACCAATTAATTAAATCAAATGCCTTATCAATATCTAAACTCACAAAGACAACTTCTATTTTACTATGATTAATGACATCTGCTAAGGTTAGCATTATTTTGATATAATCTTGAGTTTGTCTATTAATTGCAAACTCTGGCTGATCTTCATTTATTACATTTCGAGATAAAGGCTTTCAACCTATCTAGAAGGATAGCTAGAAAGATATTGTAAGCTATATTTCGAATTAAAATGGGTTTATATGATGCACATAGAACGAGATCTTTATTTTGTTTTAGAATGGGGGTTATATGTGAATATGTCACTGATAGAGGAATTGCTGTTTAGTCTTTCAAACACAAATCAAACTGAAAAACTCTGAAATAAAAACACAGCAATATCAAGGCAAGGCTACGGACACACAGTTTAGTGCTTTTGTTCTACTTTAATCAGAACAGAACTTCATCAAAAAATATAAAATGTAGATCCACCACAAGAATTTAAAAAGGTCGGTATGTAAATCATGTGATTCATACCGCCAATGAAAGATAAAATTGATGATGTCTGTGAAGGCTGCTAGCCTAGCTAGATAGAATTTTGTAAATCATTCTGTGTCATTGTAAATATTAATATGGTCCACAGGCTGGTTTCACAAATGTAAGAAAACTGTATTATGTGCTAAGCTTCAAAAATGTAACCGCAGTGCATCTTGCTGGTAGAAAGCTGATAAGTAAAGAATTTATAACTGTGTATGATCACAAGCTAGGAGACAGGATGTCTGGGTAGGAAATTCTTTCTCTTGTCCTAAGACAGAGGTAATTAATATATTTCACATGTAAACTGTCTTTTATTGCTGTTGCTTCCTAGCAGGTGCAGATCACAAAGAAAATGTTAAAATTTTGAGCTTTGTTAGCCTGGGAACTAAATCAGAAGTGACAAGAATGATGTAATCTGAAATGACTCAGCAGTAGCGTGTATTATCAATTAAAGGACTATCTCAGAAAGAAAGCTTTGCATTTTATATTTTTGCTCTGAATCTGACAACTCAACATCACTGTGCCATGATCTGTAGGTAGGATCTTAGATCTTAGTATTTCTCTTAGAGATAGATAGAAATAGCAAGATTAATCTAGCTGTTTTCTATATGTATGTGAGACTATCCTACAATGTTTTAAAGTATTTCCTGTGAATCTGAACTCTCTAATGTCATTGTGTTGAGTTAATAAGTATTGGCTTGTATTTATTATTTATTATTAAATATTTTTAAACCTTTTGACTGTATCTGCTTTGTATACAATTTAAGGTCTTAAAGTACTTGCAAGTATTTGGTGATATTGTATAAACCACTCCTAAATAACCTTCAAGTCTCAGTCACACTTACCAGTTGTATAATAATAACACTGTACAGTAGAATTGGCCTTTATAGTATCTGATAGTAGTGGTTTGTGGCAGTCGGTACTATCGTATAGTATGGGCAGAAGGGGGCATAGCTAGTGATCCTGTGCCAGCCTTCACCAGGAGTGTCTCTGTATTTGTATATAAATCAAATCTCAAAGTGTATGTGTCTCAGCTACTTGGGCAGGGACATGAAGCACTGGTAGGAAGAGAGGTTGCTACAGGTTTTGGCTTGACCACTCGGCTGAGATCTGAACTCTATAGCTGTGCGAGTGGGGAGTCTTATTGGGGATCTGTAGAGAAAGGGAGAAACCAGCCCCAGATTGACTGTGATCTTTGTGCTCTTAAGGGAAATTGTACTTTACTGTGTGTGTACTTGTTATCCTCTCAATGCGGGCACCCCTCACTGGTGCTAGTGGTGAGGATTGAGGTTCCTTGATTACTGGGCCAGTGCAGGGGTGTCACATATTAATTGTTTGGCAGTGGGTGGGATATCCATATCAAATATTAATTGTTTGATAGTGGTGAGTTAGCCACATCACATATTAATTGGCTTATAGTGGTGTGGATAGTGAATTCCTGTAGCTTGTGCACAGTGATCACTGAAAGTGTTTTGCACTATAAATCAGCCATGCAGTGAACATTCAGAGTTCAGATCACAACTGTTTTACTTCTTGTGTTAGCTAAGTCAGGTAGAGCTGGCAAGCATGTCATCAGAGGAGTATGGCAAGCTGACAAGGAGCCAGTTGGCAGAAATGTGCCAGGCTAAAGGACTGGTGCATGGAAACCTGACTAATGCAGACATGACTGCAGCTTTAGTCACAGCTGTATCAGAGAAAAGCAACCAGAAGGATGACCAGACTGGCCGTGGAGATGTACAGCACTCAGAAAATGGACAGCTCAACCTTTCTACAGAGGACTTAAAAATCCATCTGGAGCTAAAGAGACTTGAGTTGGAGGCCAAGCATTTGGAAATAGAAGCAGCAGAGAGACTGAGTGTCCAGAGAGTAAGGAAAATGAGAAACTGCTACACCTGAAAACTGAGGAGAAGGAGAGGCATTGGCAACATGAAGATGAGATGCTAACTCTTCTCCAGAGTCATGGAGGTAATGGGAAAGGGAGTAACCTGACCCCAGAAGCACACAAGTTGAGTAAATTTTTCCACAGTTTAAAGAAGAGGATAATTTTGATAGTTTCATTCATATGTTTGAGAGGGTATGTAAAAAGTATGATGTTGACCAAGGGCTCTGGGTACGGTTCCTGACCCTCTTTCTCCATGTTAAAACTGTAAATATTCTATCCAAACTGTCTGATCAATAATAATGCTGTAAAGAATTGTTTGGTATAATTTTTTAAGCTAACACCTGAAGCTTATAGGAAAAGGTTTCTTGAGCATAGACGCAAGGCAAATGAAAGTATGTGTGAATGTGTTGCTGAACTGAGCACTTATTTACATAAGTGGGTGTGTGGATGTCAGTTGACCACTTTTGAAGGGCTGACAGACCTTTTGGTGAGGGAACAAGCCCTTAGCACTTTGCCTGAGGACATGAGGATCTGGTTAGCTGATAGACAACGTGCTACTTCAGATGAGTTGGGGAAGAAGGGAGACCTATACCTAGCAAGCAGAGCATCCCTGCACAGGAAAGGGCACCCAGTGCTGCTCATGGGTCTAAGAGAACCCATGGTGGGAAGCTCAAACAGTGCCAACAGAATTTGCCAATAGCAGGGGAAGCCACGTGGTCCAGTACACATCCAGGACCTAGCATTAAATGTTTTGAATGCAACCAGTGGGGCCATGTGGCATATCGATGTCCAAGGAGGCAAGGTGGGGAACAAAAGATGGGAGAGCCAATAAGTGGGAAAGACAAAATGTCAATAGTAGGTTGTCTTGAGACAACAAGGGTACCAAACTACCATCCTGCAGATGTCCTGATAGGGAATGATTTTGATAAGGCAGTGCCATGTGTTAATGCAGATACACACAGTCAGGCTTAGAGACAAGCATGTGGGTTTGCTAGCCTGTGGGAGACCCAGTCAGACTGCATACTTGCAGCCAGGACTAGTGAGGTGGTTACTTCAGGGAAGGGCTACCCTGTAGCAGTGAGACTGAAGGTGAGCCACAGCTGCTTGTGAGTACTGATGTTCCCTTGGACAGATTGACTGCAAAGATAGAGGTGAGTAGTAGTACCCACTCTGACAGTGAGGCACCGCTGTCGGAAGATACCAGACTTCCTGTGGAAGGGGAGCTGGGAAGGGTTACAATGAGAGAGTTGAGACTGGCTTGGCTCTCAGACCCTACATTACAAGACTTTAGGCAGGTAGCTAGTGAGGCACCTGATTTTCAAAAGAAGGTGGAATCTGTATACTGGGACAAAGGATTACTGTTTAGATAGTGAACCCCTGAGGGAGGGCTAGAGGGTGAGAGGAAACAGCAGTTGGTAGTGCCCAGTGCCTACCATCTGGCACTTATACCCATACACCACAATATTCCTTTTGCAGGTCATAAGGGCATAAAACATACAAAGAGATGTATTATGCAGAACTTCTACTGGCTTGGAATTTCCAGAGATGTAACAGAGTACTGCAGGATCTATGAGCAGTGCCAAAAGGTAGGCAAGGCAGGAGGCAAGGTGAAAGCTCCTTTGATGCCTTTGCCTGTGATTGAGAAGCCATTTCAGAGGCTAGCTATGGATATTGTAGGGTCTCTGAGTACCCCAAGTTCCACAAGGAAAAAGTATATTCTAGTGGTAGTAGATTATGCTACAAGATACCCTGAGGTGGTGGCTTTGTCCTCCATTGAAGCAGAAAATGTGTGAAATGCTTTGTTAGAGATTTTGAGCAGGGTAGGTTTCCCAAAAGAAATACTGACTGACAGAGGTGCCAATTTTATGTCAGACCTGGTGGCTTGTGTGTGGAAGTCCTGTGGGCTGAAGCACCTAAATACCATCCCCTACTATCCCCAGACTAATGGTCTTGTTGAGAGGATATACTCTGCATTCAAGTCCATGCTATGGGCATTTGAAGACCAGTTTAAGAGGTAGTGGAACAGTATTTTCCCCATCTGTTGTTTGCTTACAGAGAAGTTCCCCAGGAATCCACAGGTTTTTCACCCTTTGAGTTGTTGTATGGGCATAGGGTGAGGGGCGCCTCTAAACTTAATTTGTGATGAGTGGGAGGGTAATGTGAATCTCACAATGAATCTGTTGTAGCATATGTCCTAAAACTCTCAACAAGGCTCAGGGAACTCATAGGCTTGGCCCAGGAGAACCTGGCAGAAGCCCAACAGCAAAAAAAGGTCTAGTATAACAGGAATGCTCAAGCTAGAAAGTATGCTATAGGGCAGCAGGTAATGGTTCTCATTCCTGTCAGATATAACAAGCTGCAAGAAGCCTGGGAGGGACCATAAAAGGTGTTAAGGAAGGTCAGTGATGTTAACTACATGGTGGAATTGCTAGGCAGGAGGCAGGAGCATAAATTGTACCTTGTTAACATGATGAACCCTTACCATGATAGGGAAACCCTTGTGCTGAGTATTTGCAATGGATTGTAGGAGGGGTCTGAGGGAGATGTGGTAACTGATCTCCTCAGTGAGGCTCGGGCTGACACCTCAATGGAAGGGGTAGCAGTGTCCCAGCAACTATCTCCTACCCAGGTTCGAAAAATCCGAGCAGTGTTACAGGGGTTTGGGGAGCAGCACCAGGTGGGTACAGGACCCCAGAGGCCTATTAGACAGGCCCCTTATAGGGTGCCTAAGAGAGAGACAGACAGACTCTCAGGGAGGATAAACAGGAAATGTTGGAAATAGAAGTAATGCAGTAGTCCAAGAATCCCTGGGCCTCCCCAGTGGTGCTGGTAGCAAAGACGGATGGCAGCACCAGGTTCTGTGTGGACTACAGGAAATTAAATAGTCACACAAAGTCAACGATGCTTACCCCATGCCTAGGACAAATGAAGCCCTAGAGCAGCTGGGTGGGGCTATGTATCTTACCACCATTGATCTTACCAAGGGTTACTGGCAGGTGCCCTTGACTCCCAGTGCTAGAGAGAAGTCAGTGTTTGTGACACCTTTTGGCTTGTATGAGTTCACAAAGATGCCCTTTGGGATGAAAAATGCCCAATGACTTTCCAGAGGCTGGTAGATCATAGTCTAGCAAGAGCAGGAGGGTTTGTTCTTGCTTACATAAATGATATTGCCATCTACAGACATTTCTGGCAATATCACCTTCAGCATGTCAAGGAGGTGCTGGACAGACTACAGAGGGCAGGGTTGACCATTAAGCCCAACTAATGTCAAGTGGGTATGGCAGAGGTCTCCTACTTGGGACATAGAGTAGGGAGTGGTAAGATCAGGCCAGAACCTGCCAAAGTGGAAGCCATTCAGGCATGGCCTGCACCTGTTACCAAAAAGCAGGTTAGGACATTCTTAGGGGCAGCAGGGTACTACAGAAAGTTTGTCTCCAGTTATAGTACCATAGCTGCTCCTCCCACAGACATGACAAGGAAAAACAGGCCAGATAAGGTAGTGTGGACCACACCATGTGAGCAGGCATTCCAGGAGCTTAAAGAAGCTTTGAGAGGACCCCCTATATTAGCCAGTCCAGATTACAGCAACAAATCTATTGAGCAGGTGCATGCTTCAAACCATGTTGTGGGGGCTGTAAGTAGCCAGATTTCTTCAGAGTGAGAAGAGCACCCAGTAGTTTATTTCAGTTGTAGGCTTCAACCCAGGGAGGAATTCAATGCAGCTGTAGAAAAGGAATGTCTAGCCATAGTGTGGGCACTGCAGAAATTTCAGCCTTATCTGTATGGAAGGAAATTCACTGTAGTTATAGATCAAAATCCCCTAACATGGTTACATTGAGCCAGCCAACAAAATGTCAAGTTACTAAGGTAAACCCTAGGGTTGGAAGCATATGTCAGTGCAGTACCACAGTGGGATTTAGCAATGCCAATGCAGATGGGCTCTCAAGACAGGGAATGGGGTAGGGTATAACCAGATAGACCTAACCCTCTCAAGCAATGTTTCTCAAGGGTAATTTGAAAAACTACCTTGAGTTCTCCTTGGGGGTGGGTTGTGAAGGCTGCCAGCATAGCTAGATAGAATTTTGTAAATAATTCTATGTAATTTCAAATATGAATATGATCCACAGGCTGGTTTCACAAATGTAAAAAACTGTGTTATGTGCTAAGCTTCAAAAACATAACCACAGTGCACCATGCTGAAATAAGGCTGATGAGTAAAGAATTTATGACTGTGTGTGATCACAAGCTAGGAGACATGATGTCTGGGCTAGGAAATTATTTTGATTGTCCTAAGACAGAGATAATTACTAGGTTTTACATGTAAAGTGTCTTTTACTGTTGTGGCTTCCTGGCAGGTGCAGATCATAAAGAAATGTTAAAATGTTGAGTTCTGTTAGCCTGGGAACTAAATCAGAAGTGACAAGAATGATGTAATCTGAAATGACTCAGCAGTAATGTGTATTATCAATTAAAGGACTATCTCAGAAAGAAAGCTTTTCATTTTGTATTTTTGTTCTGAATCTGACAATAACTCACCAGCACTTTGCCTTGCTGTGTACGTAGGATCTTAGATCTTAGTACTTCTCTTAGAGATAGACAGAAATAGCAAGATTAGTCTAGCTGTTAACTATATTGATGTGAGACTATCCTACAATGTTGTTTTAAATTATTTCCTGTGAATCTGAACTCTCTGTCATTGTGCTGAGTTAAGCATTGTCTTGTGTTTTATTATTTATTATTAAATATTTTTAAACCTTTTAACTGTGTCTGTTTTGTGTAGAGATAATTTAAGGTCTTAGAGAACTTGCATGTATTTGGTAATACTGTATACGCCACTCCTAAATAGCCTTCAAGTCTCAGTCACACTTACCAATTGGATAATAACATTGCACAGTAGAATTGGACACCCTTTGGTAAGGGCCTTTATAGTAGCTGATAGTAGTGGTTGGTGACAGACTGTACTACTGTATGGTCTGGGTAGAAGGGGACATAGCTAGTGAACTTGTGCCAGCCTTCCCCAGGAGTGTCTGTGTGTTTGTATATAAATCAAATCTCAAAGTGTATGTGTGTCAGTTACTTGAGCAGGGACACAAAGCACTGGTTGGACAACGATATTGCTGGAGGTTTTGGCTTGACCACTCGGCTGACATCTGAACCCTATAGCTGTGCCCATGGGGAGTCATATTGAGGATCTGGAGAGAAAGAGAGAAACTGGATAGACTGAGATCTCTGTGTGCTCTTAAGGGAAATTGTACTTTACTGTATGTGTACTTGTTATCCTCCCAATGTAGACATCCCTCACTGGTGCTAGTGGTGAGGACTGATGCTCCTTAATTACTGGGCCAGTGCACGGGCATCACAATGTCACAATATGTAAAGTTCCCTTGTTTATTCTTGTAACTCCAAAAATGCTTTGTAAGGGAAAGAGGCAATTTTACCAGACAAAATGTATCAGCAATTATTTCATCTACTGCAGGAGCTTTGCTTATTCTTTAGAGTATTTTTTCTCTTATTCAGTAATTCAATTAGAGTTATTTTTTTAAGTAAAAAAATCAATGGCATCTTGGTAAATTTTTTTGTCTGTATTCTAATCTGGAAATGTACATATGTCTGAATGATTTGTTATAGCAGACAGATTTTTTTATTAATGGTTGTATAATAATTTCTAAATTCTATAAAAATTTCTTCTAGGTTTATTTCAATGTTTATGTTCTTCGTATTGTTAACTCCCTGTATAAACTGAGGTTTCTAGAAGAAGAGTTGATTTGTTTGTCAAATTATGCATGCTGCTGGGTTATATTAAGTAACATGAATACTTAATTTTTTCTATAAATAAGTGTTATGATTCTTGGTATATTTTATAAAGCAAACTTTACTTACCTTAACAATTAGTGTCACTGATTGTTCTTCTAGGATTTGCTTCTTCATTTGCTCTTCCCACTCTGTTCGCCCTGCGGGCTCACTCCACTCCCCTACCCTTCCCCCAAATCACACCTGCCCTCAGTAGTCCTAACTAAATACTCCTCTAGCCACACCCACTATATTATCACCAATCACGAACCCCTCCCCTTAAAGTACTAGCACTCTACTCCAGTAATTCTCCCCTTCTATCTTATCCGCTAATATCCCTGCATTTTTAACTCATTCATTTAATTCCTATAATGCCTCTACTATTCAACCAAACATGCCATAATCCCTTATTTTTACTATCACTGCTAACTATCCTAACTATTCCATATCTACTTACTCACTACGAACACCAAACAAATCTAGGATTTCAATATCCTATCAAGCAAACCTCTATATCCACATTTAATCTTCCCCATAGTTACAACAGCTGTTTTCTCCCAGCAAAGTATTTGTCAGCCAAGTTTCATAGACTTGCTCACATTTCTTACCATAGCCCTAAAGCTAGAAAATTCCAAAACATAACTTCTAAACTTCTACAACTCACCCTAACAGTTCAAGTCCACATCCTCATACATGGGGATATACATCCAAACCCTGGTCCTACCTCAAGTACAGCTACTAAGCCTGATACAACAACTTCATCTAACACACAACTACTTACCAGGATCCCCAACTCTCTTCTAATAGCACATCTAAATATTCGCAGCATCAATAATAAACTTGCTCCTTTACATGCCCTTATAGATGTATATTAATTCAATATCCTCTGCCTTACTGAAACCTGGCTTAACCCATCAATACAAGACACTGTAATTATTCCCCCCAGATATAATATCCTGAGACTTGACTGCAATGTAAAGAAGGGTGGAGGCATAGCTATACTCTATAAAAATAGACCACAAGTTACCTCAATAGACCCCAAACTACCTCTTTCCGGTAATGCAGAGATTCTTATATCAAAGTTTCAGCTCAACAAATGTAAATCTATAAATATAATCTGTATCTACCTTCCCCCAGGCAATAATACTAACACACTAGAAACTATTCTCAGTTCACTATCAACCAACTATCCACAAGAAACCATAATACTTGGCGATATTAATATAAACTGGATTTCGTGTACAACTGAGCAGCCTTCTACTCATATTAATCTACATGGCTTTACCCAAACCATAACCTCCCCTACCCGAACCAATAAGCTTAATAACAAAAAAAGCATTCTAGACTGGATTCTTACTAATTCTCCCCAGCAAACTTATAAATCAGGCACCCTCCCAGAAGATATAAGTGAGCACTCACTTACTTACTTAATCAGATATAAGACTGAACCTCCAAACCTAACCAACTATAGGACTGTAAGGACCAACAAAAACTTTAACCTGGAAAGCTTTCAAACTGAACTTTCAGCCTGTGGCTGGACACAACTCAAGCATCTCCCATTAGATGATGCAGTCAAATACTTTAACACAAATTTCTTAACCATTCTAGATTGCCACGCCCCTATGCGTAAAATTAGAACTAGAACTAAACCAGCCCCATGGCTCACTAAAACTACCAAACAAAACATTCTCCAAAGAAATAAACTATGGGCCAACTGGCGGGCATCAAAAAGCCCTTAAGATCACCTAAGGTTTAGGCAGCTAAGAAATGAAACTAAAAAAGCAATAGTGTCTCATAAAAGGAACTACTACTGCCACCTTCAACAAGCCCACCAGAAAAATACACAAAAATTCTGGCAAGGCATAAATAACCTCCTACACCCAGGACACTCTTGCACTCCCACTCCCTCTGGCTCTAATCATAATAACCCTACCCAAATAGCCAACTCATTTAACACTTTCTTTACATAAACTGTTAAATCCCTGGCCAACCAACTATCTCCTAACACCACATGCTCTAGCACAGCCATGATCAATAACTCTCTCCTATTTCATTTTCAACCAGTTCCCACATCTCTTGTCTGTAAACTTATCCACCAGCTTAAACCCACCACACTCTCTGCAGATCAACTACCTGCAGAATACCTGCAAAAATCAACTAAAGAAATTGCTTACCCCATATCCATCCTCATTAATAGAACAATAACTGAAGGATATATCTCATCCATCTGGAAAGCCTCCCACATTATCCCCCTGCACAAAGGCAGGACTTCCAAGGACCTTTCCAACTACAGGCCCATAGCCATATTATCCCCTGTTGCAAATATAATGGAGAAATGTATTCACAGGCAACATTTAACCCATCTACTTGAAAAAAATCTACTATCGAAATGTCAACATGGTTTTAGACCATTTCATAGCACCACCTCTGCTCTTTTATGCTTTTCTGACCATATTAAGAGAAATCGTAATAATGACACCCTATCCTCAGCCCTCTTTACTGATCTTTCGAAAGCTTTTGACATGGTCAACCATCACCTCCTCATAAACACTCTTAGAAACCTGTCATTGGATGATCTTGTTATTCAGTGGTTCCAGTCCTACTTAAATAATAGAAAACAAGCTGTACTATGGGCAAAAACCTTATCTTCCCACCTTCCAGTTACCCTAGGAGTCCCACAAGGATCCATATTGGGAGTTTTACTATTCTCCATCTTTACTAATGACCTCCACTCTGTTATCCCACAAGCCACCTGCATCCAATACGCAGATGACTCTACACTTATATGCTCTGCCACTTCCCCATCAGAACTTCAATCCCTATCCCAAAAGACCTTTAATACAGTTGAAAATTGGCTCCTGCATAGATATCTTATCTTAAACCCAAAGAAAACAAAAATGCTACTATTCACACCCACCAGTAGAACCTCCCCACTTAACTTTACTGTAACCTCTAGTAACGGAACCATTATATCTCCTGATACTACCACTAAACTACTCAGGGTTCTAATTGATAATAATCTCTCTTATGAGCCTCACATCAATAACACTATAAAGACAGTTAATAAGAAATTAGGTTCCATCTATAGGATCAAACCCTTTCTGACTCCATTAACCAGAATTACCATTGCCCGCACCCACCTTATATCTACTCTGCTTTATGCCTCTCCCATCTATACCAAATTATGTAAAAGTGCTCTGAATAAGCTGACTACCTCATACAACAATATTGCCAGATTTGCTGCAGGGTCCTCCTATAGAACCCATCATTGTATCAGTTTGAATCAACTAGACTGGCTTGAATTGCCAAACCTAATATTATTCAATCAAATAATTGTAACCCACAAGATCCTGTACCACCCACAAAATACTCCTATACTCATTTCCTTGGTCACCCCCTATAATAATCTCAAAATCCTTCGTTCATCTAACAAACTACTAGTACAAATATCTAAATCCCATAACTCAGTAGGGGACACTGTTCTCTAATACAGTAGGTAAAACCTGGAACAGTCTCCCCAATCACCTAACCTCACTATCCTCAGTTAACCTATATAAAAGTAAACTTAAACCTTACCTCAAATCACACGGGCTATGCCCCTGTGCTAACCCAGATTAAACAACTTCCCGTACCCATTATAACATAATTTTTATCACTTATCTTATTGAGGGCATATACCTATGTATATAGTGTCTGCCTTATCAACTAAACCAGCCTACTTTTTTAGGACTTGTGTGGAAATTTTATAGTATGAGTGTGTTCAAGTATTGCTTATAAAGTACATTCTCTACATTTCTCATTTTTTGACATGTTTTGTGTGACTTTCTAATTAATAGTTCAAATGTCTTTTGTAAATATCATTGTCCTTATGTATTGGTTGTTTAACTTGTGGAGCTTTTCTCCCCGGGCCTCTACTGAAAATGGACATATATCCAGTTGGACAAGCCTGGTCAACAAATGTAAAATAAAATAAATAAATAAATAAAATTAAATTAAAATTAATCAAATATTCTCTTTTATCTTTCTATACTAATGATTTTGCTGAGAGTAGTTTATCTTCTGTTTGTAATATCTCTTTGTTCCATGCCTTTATTTTGTTTCTTCTCCAAGCCAAAATCTTCCTGTAAATATATTATTTTAAAGAATTACAAAATTAAAGTTTTATTTATGCTATTGTTAAATTATCTCTTAAAATAAAATTATATATTGTTAATTAACTTTTTTTTAAATCTTTCAATTTAGAAATGTAGGCCGAAATTCTATTTATCATAGTTAATATATTATCATTAAAAGTTAATGTAATGCAAATTAAATTATGATCTAAGATGAGACTTAGGAAAAAAATTGTGAATGCCAGTTTAGTTACAAAGCTTCTGCAATTACAACACACTCCACCACATTCTTTGCTGGAATACTTCTTTAATGTACTGAACAGTTGATTTACTCAAACTGTGGGAAGGACAATAATTTCTTCCAGAGATAATGATCCTTTTTCTCCATTCATGGGGTAATTTTCTTGTTGATTCTGAGTACCTTAGTCTGAAAAACAAACATAGTCTATCTCTCTGCCTGCCCCAGTGTTCTCCAATAGTTTATTGTCAGCTTTCCAATTGCTGGATTAATTGCTGTTTACATTTTATAAAGAAACTACAGATCTCATTTGACTTTCCTTTGTGACTAATATTCTTCTAAAACTTAATGGTATCCTTGCAAATGTATGCCAGTTACAACTGGTGTAGTTTTTCATTTTTGGTTTGCCATTATCAAATGTTCATGTTTATATAACATTTTTTTACATCATTCTCCACAGGGCTTTTCATTAGCAGTCTGAGTATGCATACTATATAGATTCTCTTTTGATTGGATGCAGTCTTGCATTTCCAATGTTGATCTGTGCATTCACAAATGCTATTCTTTGTTCAGGACAATACTATATTAGAAATATAAGGCTGCCTTCCACTAATCAATATAGCAGTAAATTTAGCAAGTAGTTGGAGAGATGTAACCCTAATCATGTATGATTGGTTAATGGTTCTACAAAACTTTAAATTAATGGCAATATTGAATCTGAGGATTTCCAGGTAAATGATGAAAGCTCTCACTGTAGACAGAAATTGTGTCTACATATACAGTGACAAAACTTTTATTTTTAATTTCCCATTGGAGTCCTGACTTCTTGCTTACCCATGTTTCATACACAGACATGCATGCATGCACCGAAGCACCCACATACACGATCATGTGTGTGTGTGTGTGTGTGTGTGTGTGTGTGTGTGTGTGTGTGTGTGTGTGTGAGTGTGTGAGTGTGTGTGTGTGTGTGTGTGTGTGTGTGTGTGTGTGTGTGTGTGTGCACATGTATACAATTTTCAAAACAATTTCTTTAATTCATATAATAAAATCCTAGCCATAGATACAACCATTAGAACCATAGCTTTTTGCTTAAGAGTGCAATCTTCTGTCAGAAGTTTTAGAGGCTATGAAACAAGTAACAGCAGCAGCAAGCAGGTCAACAAAACACTACACAATATAGTTTTTAACAATTAATAAATAAATACTATCCAGTCAATAAGCATTAATACCAAATAGGTGTGTCACCAAATGTATACATGTGATCCTAGTACTAATGCATATTAAAGAACTCCGTACTGTATGGAAGCATTTTCCTCATACCGGGAGGGGATATCTTGAGCACTCAGACAAATCTTATTTCAGTTGAAAGAGGTGATTAATAGGACTGTTAACAAAATAAAGTTTGCAATAGAGTGAGAGAGGATGATTAGATCCCTGAAATGCAGAGCCAAATCAAAAACCACGGAAGAGAATACAGAGGCTCAAAGAGTGATAGGAGTCTGAATAGAAGAGAACAGTTAGTTGCAATAGAAAAGAACAAGGCATCAGAGGCACTCAGTCAGCTTTTGGAAACGCTCAAAGGCACAAAGAAACTCTATCAGGCTGCAAGGCAAAGACAGAAAGATTAAGAAGATATCATTAGACACCCTTTATAAGTGATGACAGAAACAACCTCCTTAACATGCACACAATGCATCAATGGCTAATGGAAAGAGTAAACAGATTCTGAACGAAGAAAACCTAACAGAAGCTGTATTGCCCTAGCCACAGCCTACCATGAAAGAAAAGGAGGAGCCCATGCTAGAAGTGATCACCAAGGAAAATGAAGTCATGAAAAGCAGCAGACTCAGATAATGTCATTGGAGATAGTATCAAGATGTTGGGTGAGTTAGGAGAGAAATGGCTCCAGAGGATACTCATAGCAGTATGGAGAGAGAGACATATCAAAGATTCCTTGAGAATAAACATTCTAGTGCTAGTGTACAAGAACAAAGAGAGCATTCACAACTGTGGGAAGTACAGAGGTATCAAACTCCTGTCACGCTGCATGAAACGTTCTATACAGATTGATAAATATGTAGAAATTAAGACTGGAGATGAGCAGTTTGCACTCAGATTAAGATACAACATAACTGAATGAGTTCTTGAGAGAGACAAATAGTTGAGAAAAAGCTTGATGAGGAAAAAATTCAACTGGGCATTGCTAGCCTTGGAGAATGCATATGACATGGTTCCAAGAACAATGATGCAGTGAATCAGTGGCACAAGTATGAACAGTGTTCAGACTCACATACGGATTCTCAGTAGGAGTGGATGAGCATCAGGGTTATGCTCTGAGCCCACTGCTATTCATACTGCTGATGGAGTACACTAGCAAACAGGTCAGTGGGGACAGATCAACAAAGCTGCTTTATTCAGATGATGTGGCATTACATGCCAGATCTGAACAAGAACTTCAGCAGATGATAGGGGAACTGAATACAAAACCGAAAGCACATGGGATGAAACTGAGTGCAGACAAGCCATCTGTAATAGAAATCAGAAGAGGCTAAGATCTGACATAGAAGAGAAAATAGTTCAACGGATTAGCTGCTTCAAGTATCTCGGAGGTGGAGTTAAGCAGAAGGGAATTCTGAATGAGGAGGCCAAAGCTAGAGTCAGAGGGACTTCATCCAAAGGACACAGAGTGCCAGGGGTAGTTTGTGACAGAAGAATGACAAAGAAGCTGAGCAATCAGTGCTGTGACCAGTATGACTCTATGGTACAGAAACCTGGGCAGTGAATGGAGTGCAGTTGAGGAAGCTAGAGGTGATAGAGATGAAGTGGTTGAGATGGGTGGTAGGATGCACACTGTGTGGCAGACAAATGAGGACATCAGAATAAAAGTCAATTGTGGAGCAGATCAAAGTGAACAGATTACAGTGGTTTGGGCACATGTGCAAGAAAGCAGAAAACAATCTGGTGAAGAAGATTTAAGACAGGCAGGAAGAAGGCAAGAAAAAATGAGAGCTTCCAGCAAAAAGGTGGATGTATTGTATGAAACATCAACAATCAGGCATTACTGTCAAATATGGTATTAAGTGGCACTAAATCAAGAGGGATGGTGACAGTTGACTTGACCTCATGTAGAAAATGGAAAAAAAAGGATTGATGATGATGATGATGATGATGAAAATAGCAGGCTGATTACTATATAAACAGATCAAGTTTAGAAATATGAAAAGCTTTCCAATTTAATTATATATATAACAAAGTCTGAAAGTATTTCATTCTGCCAACAGAGTAACTTCTAACTAACTGCATCCAACTTTAAGAACATAGCATAGTTACCTATCCCAGTTCTTCATGATGTATAGGGAGAGTACAAAGAGATCTTTATAAAATTAATGAAAGTGCATGTTCTTTCTTTGAAACACCTACTACATGACTAACAACTCCCAAGAGCTAGCAAAGAGGTCCATTCATCAAGGGTATGCCATACAAACATCTTCCAAATGGCTTGGTACCCTGGTCTTGACGTCTTACCCATGGAATTTTAAAAGGCATGCAAATCAAGTTTAGCCAAATATATTCTGAATGAACATGTACTAGAGTCAGTGTCTGTGGGATGCTTTCCCTCTACTTAGTTACATCAGTATTAATTTCACAGAAGGAAATATAAATACCCTCAAAACAGGACTTTCAGCTGATTTCCCCACTTCAGATAGCAATTAATATTTATGCAAAAGCTCTTTCCAGAATATTAGGGTGGATGTTACCAACTTTAATTAACCCAGCACAACAGTGTTGTATGCAAAAGGAGTTAGAAACTCCTGATCTCGTATAGTGTGATTAAGCATGGTAGAGCTTCATAACTTCAAGTATAACATCTCTTCTATGGCTCCTCTCTTCCTATACCCATTTAAGGCATTCAGTTCACTACAATGCCTTTTCTTGTAGTGTTCCATGGGTCCTATGGCTTTTAGGGTGATTTCCTTATGGGATTCCTTCTAATGCAAGAAGAAACCCCAGTGTAGGCAACTATGAATTTGCATAAGATCAATTCCACTTCTGCTAAACAATGGTGAAGAGAAGGATATCTTTTTTTACTATTTATTCTAGCAAATAAAACTTGTGTGCTATTTAAGGAAGAACTGCATCCAGTAGGGCATCTTGATAACCTATTTACATAAATATCCTTATCAAGGTTTGTGGATAATTGATTTCTTTGCCTTTTTAACACCTTGTATACTATATTGGAAGTTTTGGAATTCTTGGATGAGTAAAGTAATGTTTCAGGATTGTAGATTACTTTGAATAAAACCATACACTTTTTTTTTTTAATTTTAGATTAAAACATCTGTTTTACTTGCAGATTAAAACAAAAACATATGGACATACAAGTGGGTAAAGAATTTCTGGGGCTTCTGGACATAAACATGAGACCCTTTGTAGAAGGCCTCGGGTCTATATCAGAATAAAGAAAGCACATATGTGTGACTACATAAAATTCAACACATATTATGCGAAACCTATAAATAGCGAATGGCCAAATAATACATTTTTTCCTAATGAAAAAATTCATGTGTCTGTTTGAAAAAAATGTAAAACCATTATCAGGTGGGGGGCTTTGCCCCCACATCTCCCAACATGGGGGGCTGTGCCCCAACCACCCCCTAACTAAATATACCAACTTTGAGATTGCACTATAGCGAAGGAAAGGGCAACTCCATGTAGTTGGCCAAATACCTCCTTGCCCTGTGACATATTCATCAAATCGCTTAAATGTGGTTCAATGAATATGTGTCACTCTTTATGTGTTCGCTCAGAAGCCATTTCGTGCTTCTGATATAGACTCAAAGGCCTCAGATTCATTAATAAGAAATGGAAAGGATTAAATTTGCCCTTTCTAGTTAAGGTACTGGAAGTCAAGATGATTCCACAAATGTACTATCATTTGTGAGCATCTGCCAAAACTTTCCAAATCGACATATCCAGGCAAGATTTAAAAGTTGTTTTTACATTTTAATGAAAATCTTATCCACCAAAGGTAGCAAGGAAGAAACTTTGTTTGCTTGCAAAAAAGGGGATAGATGGGCCTCCAAGATCTCAATACAGGTACAATATCATATGCAGTTTTATATTTTTGGCACGCTAGATCCCTACCAAGACAAGTTTGGGTCATTCCAGTTTTGGATGACAACTGGCTGTACCAGCACTATAAAAAACATAGGATGCTTATAGCTTTGCAGTGCAGTTAAGGAAAGAGATGAAGGCATATGGTGTTCAAATGGGGTTCCTATTGCATTATCGACAGCTTGCATTGTCGAATGCTTAAATATCGACACCTAAGCATCGAAAGCTTAAAATAGCACATGGCCACATAATTGAATTCTTTCCTCAGGAAAGAATTCACGTGGCCATTATGGGGGATTTGCCCTTTCCCCGGTGTAGAGTGATCTCGTAGTTGGAATATATAAATATATATATATATATATATATATATATATATATATATATATATATATATATATATATATATATATATATATATATATATATATATATATATATATATATATATATATATATATATATATATATATATATATATATATTTGGGTGGTGTGGGGGGGTGAAGCCCTCCACTATGTTTGGTGTGTTTGTTTATTTTGTTTACGGATGGCCACAAGAATTCTTTCCTGAGGAAAAAATGTGATTATGTGG
This sequence comes from Protopterus annectens, assembly GCF_019279795.1. NCBI lineage: Eukaryota > Metazoa > Chordata > Ceratodontiformes > Protopteridae > Protopterus > Protopterus annectens. The sequence continues at coordinate 208,267,370 of NC_056748.1, forward strand.
CTGGATTTTAAGTTACATAAACATGTAAAAGGTTTTGCTACATTTGTCTTGAAAGTGATTGTAAGTATGTTTTAGTTACATTGAAAAGGAAGTGGAGTTATTTTTTAGCCATGCACGTTTCACATATACAGTGTCCTAAATGGAGTCAATTTCTGTCCACTCCTCCTATTGCTTTCATACAGTTTACATTAACCTACTTTTAGCAAATAATTCACTCTCCTTATATCAGAAAAAAGATACAAAAAATGATATATGCAGAAGGCATATTTCTAGAGAAATGGACAATATGCATATTTTGTTGTTCTACCCAACTAGTACAGAAACGTGTTCTGAAATTTGGAAAACATCACTAACTATATTACAAAACATTCTGTTTTGTGTCATAGGAATATATGGTTCTGTGCATGTTCTTTCTTCTGCAGAGAAAACATGTCAGAATTTGTGTGCATTGTTCTTAGTAGCTATAAATTTTAGGGCTGGAAATACAATCCTATATATATGGCTAAAATGTTACATATGTAACAGCGTAAGTTGTAGTATTATTTTACAGATTCCAAGTTTGCAACAAATTAAAAGGATATTTGGAATATATTTATATTTTGTGGAAGTGAGCTTTTAAATTGTTTGTGGCATATATCTGCTTACTTGGACAGAGTGTTTGCTAGAGTTTGTTATTGTTCTGGTGGGTGATACTCATATTTTGACAAAAGAATCATATAATCTTCATGTTGATTCATTTTAGGAAAATAAAACTGGGGCAAAAAAGTAACAGAATCTATCTGTTTTCCTCCATTAAGATGGTCTGCAGATCTTATTTATTACAAATATTTCTGGCATTATACAATAAAATACAATTAGACTGATTACATGTGACACAAATACAACAAGACAATGTGACAATGAAGCAAAAGAGTTTTGCTTGATAATTGTACTGTTTGTTTGCTTGCTTGCTTGTTTGCTTCCCTTAATAACCATTTTAAGTTTTTTTTTTTTCGTTTATTTTTAAACGTAATGAATTTCTTAGTGGCTATGGCAGGCAACACTGATGAAAGAGAGAAAATCATCCAGCACAGAAGTCTCAGTCATTTATAAACTGTAATTGTAGCAATTCTGCTGATTTTATCTATTTGTCTTGTTTTTCTGGGCATCATTATTTGCATCATTTATTATGCATTCTCCATGACACCTGTTCTTTAAGTTATGCTCTTGTTATTTTCGGTGTGCTCAGAACTAAATCACAAAGCTAGTAAGGAAACTTTTCACTACTTAGCAAACATAGTGAGAAATGCTTGGCAGATGTGATATATACATAAGCTTCTAATGTGAGAGAACAATGCTCTCTTTACAAAAATAGCATAATTACAAAACAACCTGCATACATTACCATTTTATTATTCTCTGTTACCTATGCTATCTATAATGACATCTGTCTGCTAATTGCCAATAATATGCAAAATTCCTTCAAGATTCAGCTTCCTTGGGAAAGAAAACTTTACATGGAGAGAATTTTCAACTGTAGCTGAAGCTTGAGTTATAATGTATTTGCAGTTATAGAAGCTAAAAAGCATTTTACCAGCATTCATTTATTTCAATGTACAGCACTATGAATGTAGGGGTATAGGTCAGTTATTGCTTTGGCATTAGAATATTTTTTCATCCTTTTTTCAATTCAAGAAATTGGTTGTTTACTTGTAAAGATGTTTAAAGCATTGAATTTCATCCATTTTATGTTTTGTCTTCTGAGATATGATAACATGATGTTCTAGGGAATATTTATTTTTGAAATGAATGACTTAGTGTGCACAGTTTATAAAACCTGTGCATTTGATTTCAGATTACTTCATCTGTAATGTGGAGCAGAAGTAGGTCATTTTAAGGCATACGTGTTTATAAAGTATAAAGAAAAAACATTTCATGTCCATAATGTACGTGCATTTGCTAAGTGGTAGTTATATTGAGCACTCTTTATTAAATCAAATTAATATGATATTGTACTTGCAGTCTTAAGAAATATAAAACAGACTGCTTGATTCTCTAAGTAATCCATTTTCTTTGCAAAAGGCTTTCGTATGCACCTGCTGTTCACCGATGGAGCTGATAATCCTTTGATACAACCCAAATCAGCTTTAATGCAAAAACTTCTATTCATATAATTGATGGTAAATATCTGCTTTTCTTTATAAATACTTTTCCTGCATTGGCCATTGATCTACAGTTTCTTTGCAGCTGCTTGTAACATCCTAATGATTGCAGCCACACAAAATGTCTACACATGCCATAGTGCCCCTTGTTGCTTTTGACTGAGAATATTTAATGGAGAAACTTTGCAGAACATTTCAGACAGCTCTTTTTTTGCCTGCCTGCAAGATGATATGTTAAAGAAGTTACATGCGTGCTATGTCTCTAGCAGTAGTATCTAATATACATAATATAGCAGTACCTCTAAAATGCAGCCAGATAGTTACCATCACCCACCCAGGACAAGAAAGTTGGCTAGCGGTTATTCTACCTATTATACTATAACAGGATTTGCTAGTAGTGTGCCTCCTTTCCCAAACAAAGACCACTATCACAGCAGACATCACCAGAAAACTGTCCTGTAAAATATATTTTGTTTCTCTGGATACTCAGCAGTTGGAAGCCCCAAGTATATCCCTGCTTCTATAAACAAGAGGAGCAGCAAAAAGATATACTTCCTGAGAGATGCCTCTGCTGAGTAGGTAGCAGGCAGACATAAGTTATTACTCACTTGAGCTAACTACATCTGGATGGTGAAATATTGCCCATGTAAAATGCATTGCAACTAACACAGGTGGCAATGTATACCAACTTTTGTGTGTTGCAACTACACCTACCAGGGCACCCTATGATCTTAAAGTATTTGGACACCACTACATATAGTCCTTCATTAATGAACCTGCAAAATTTACAGGTTCCACACTTATACATCCTGGAACACTTGTAAGTAATTCTATTTCCTTCCAAGATTTCTTTAATATTCTTTCCCCTAGAGTATATTATTTTGCAGAAATTTCCTAAATCTTTCCTTAAAGTTTCATTAAATACTGTGTCCCATGTTTTATTCACTACTTCAACAACACCACTCGTTTGACTGTTGTATTTCAAAATTAATACCTTGCCTTTAAGGGTGTTGTTCTTGTGGATCATATCTGTGCTGTTACCCCTTAAGATAGGTTGATATATACTCCTCCTTTTTTCCAAAACCTCATTTCTAACTTTTAACAACATCTTTAATGGATATCCCCTATCCAAAAAGAAAGCAATAAGAGTATACGCTTCCTTAATACAAGTGTCGTCATCACTCACCAGTCTAGAAAGTCTTACCATCTGGCCGTTTACTATTCCTCTTTTTTGGTGTTGGGGGTGGCAGCTGTTATAATGTAACAGGGAATTACTATGAGACTTCTTCCTGAAAATGTTGCTATGTAAAATATTTCCTGATATCGTCAGTTTGATGTCCAACAACTCTGTTTCATTTTCATTTCACTTGCTGGTGAATTTAAAAAAGTAGTAGTACTATTTAGATATTCAACAAAGGACATAGCTTCATCCTCACTGCCCTTCTAAACTATTAGTATATCATCTAGGAATCTGTTGTAAAGAGCAATCTTGTCATTGTATGGTGAACCAAATATATAATTTTCCTCCCAATACAGAAGAACCAGGTTGGCAAATCCAGGGGCACATTTTGCCCCCATTGCCACACCTGAAAGTTGTTGAAACAATTCACCTTCAAATGTCACAAAGTTGCTCCTAACCATCATTTCCATACTTGATGTCATTATATTTCTTTTGGCAGCATTTAATTTACCACTTTTAACCAAACTCTATGTGAAATATTCAACCCCTACATCTTGTTGTTTTGTGGGTGGGGGCAGCCACATTCTAGTTCTGTGTTGGCACAAACAAAATTGTTTGTACAGAGGTTTCCTTTGTTATTGTTACTCCCCTTGTTTTGAATCCAGCCTTGCTTTGTGTGAGACTGTAATATGTTACAACCAACTAAATCCCCTTTTTATAGTTGAATATCTTGACCGTTTTTGTTTCTTCAGTGGGTAATATTGAAAAACTACTTTTATGTGTCATATCTAAGCAGAACTTTTATTTATGTGATACTTATGTGCATTATACTTCTTTTGTATTTTATGTCATCTAGGACTACGGCACCCAGTCATCCCAGTCCCTGCAAACCCCCCTTTATTGACCCCAAGAATGAAGTAATTGTCCAACCATTTAGGTGAAATTTTGCCTTTCTGGTTGAGAGATGATGTGGGGATATGTCTGGAAGAATGCAACATTGGAAGCAGATAGTGACTGATGTAAACTCCATTGGTGACAAGAGTAGGGCATATGATAAGGTGCATGATAGGGCCACTGACATGATTTTATCAGCTTGGAGGAGACCAGCTGCAGTGGCCTATGGACAGATGGCTAACAGGGGGCTGTGTTGGAGCCACCACTGACACCAAATGAAGAGTTTCTTTCCACTGTCAGGTATCCAGAGAGCTCAGTGGAAAGTGCACAATAGCATGTGATTGTTGTTGGTGCTGCTGTTTCATGGAGGGCAAGTGTGTACCAGGAGGATCTTCCAGGTAGGCTTACCTATCTCAATTGTTAAATATTTCTTGTTTAGTAAAATATTGACAGCAATAAATATGCTTTAACATAATTTTTTTAGTGGGGGGGAATAGTTGTAGATTGATGTTAACAACACATTCTGGTTGATTACACATGGGCTTGGGATGCAAGTGTCATCCAAATTTTTGTTAAATGTATTATTAATTGACATATAAAGGGCCAAATGTTTTAACCCACTTTATTATTGTTAATTGTGATGATGATGTCCTTACCTTTTGCTTAATGTCTTCCAAGACCACCCTGCCTAGAAACTCTGGAGTTATCTGCAGTGATAAGCTAAACATTTTATGTCAGTATAGTACTGATGAGAACTTCACAGAAATATTTATTTTATCTATATGTGTGATGTCGGTGTCAGAACTGTTGTGTGTATTAGTATAATGTCTGTAATAGTGACACCACTGTTGGTTTGTCAGCATATATTGGACTATAGTAGTTTAGGTATTGATTTTTTTCCTGTGTTTCTGGCTTATTATCACAGGTGATCCTGACAGTAGAGGTGTAGGACTCCTACCACCTGATGTCAGAGTATCAGCAGGCTCTGATAATGATGGTGGGAAAACAGAGGCACAGTCAGGGGTGCAGAGGTTGAATCTGACTCTGAGGTTGACTTTCAGTAATCCCCCATAATTCCATTGGGCACAGCCAGTAGGCCTATGTCAACCCATTACAGTGAGACCTCCAATATTGGACAAGTAGAAGGTAAGTCACTCAATCAGGGTAGTGTGGTTACTGTGGCTTCAGTGCCTGTTGACTCTGGCAGTAGCCAAAGTGAAGGTGAGGTGCCATGCAGGAGTGTTGGTAGAGGTGCTCAGAGGAGGCCTGCTGTCCATCCTCCACCTGATCCAGGTGTGTCTTTCTATGCCACTCAGTGTATGTTTAGGGCTGTCGTGGAGGTGCAGGCACATTCCAAAAAATCCTCTGAAGAAATTCTTAAGGTTGTAGATGTGCCACAGGCTGACATGCCTGACTGCCTCCACCATGTTTCCAATTCAGTGGATCAGATAAATGACACATTGGAGTGGGTGAAGTCTGTGATTGAATGTCTTCTTGTAGGTTGGAGGGGCCCAGCATCCCCATGGGCATAGATCAGCCACATCATCTGATTTTAGCTGACATGGCCATGCCTGATCACACACCTGTAGTGGTACTACTTCCACTGTTCCATCAGTGGTTGAGGTGCCCACATCCAAATGTGGAAGACCATGGGGTCGTTGTCCTAGATGTTCTCATGAAGGCAGCTCATCCAGCAGACATCAGTCACATTCAAATAACAACAGTGCATCTGACCATGGGTGTGGACATGACAGTACAACTCCTGGCAGAGATAGTTCATGGTGTCGGGTATGATGAGAATGAACTACCACCTCTACCAAGCATGGCTCATATCTGTCCAACATACAAACATGTAGAGCTCACACAAGGCTTGGTTGTGTTCTTGTAGACACTCACACACCAATTTCACTCAGAGAGCCCATAAAAACACACACACATAGGTTACATGGTTAAGCCATGAGGCTTAAAGCTCATTTAGTCTCAGTGGCCATTTGCTACTTTATCCAAATATTTGCCTGCTTCTCTTTCTTACTCACATGCACTCACTTACCTTTTGTGTCAGTATAGGTTTCCAGCCCACCCCCCTACAACCACCACCACACACACAACAACCTGTGCAAGTGATGATAACTGTGCCATATCCAAGTTTTCTATCTTTTGGATGCAGGGATACATAACATTTTTGTTTGATGCTAAGTGTACATAGCTGATGTAGTGCTTAGAATATCTGCATTTGTGATGCTGTTTTGTTAATTGTACTGTTTTCTTACAGGTTTTTGTAATGTGTACATGCCTCCCACACTCTTACAGAAAAAAAGTAGAAAAAGTCATAAACAAAAGCTGGACAAAGGCTGAATAATAGGGTGACTTTTTAAATATTTTAATTTTACAAAGTTAGAGACAGTTGATAGAATCAAACAGTTTTTGAATCAGTATTTTTAGGATTTTTCTGAGGGATATAAAGTCTGATACTGAAATCTGTGCCATTAATGTCTAACTTCAAACCTTAATGATTTGCCAGTACAAACATATGAGGCCAAACTGAGGATATTCAGTGACCATCAATACTTTTGAGAGGTGTGAATGTTTGAATTGTTGATGCCTGAGGCCTGTTACTTAATAGAGGGCACAGGTATTCATATAAGTTACTGCTGTCACATCTTGAAGTCATTGCTGTAAAAATCAACTACCTTTTACTTACTTACATTATCAGGTAACAGTATTCAAGGCTATGCCATTGATTTGTATTATTACACATTTATTGTTCTATTCCAGGTTCAGCATTTAACTTGTAAATCTGGCTGTTGATACAGTTTTAGTTCAGTGCGCTACCATATGCACATCATGCCATGATGCACAGGTGGTTTTAGCATCTTATATAGGCATTCTTGAATCTGTACATATATGTATATATATATATATATATATATATATATATATATATATATATGTGTGTGTGTGTGTGTGTGTGTGTGTAGTTTTATATAGATATCGATATGATTAGTTCAGCCCTGGGATTCATTAAACTTTGTGCAGGAATAGTGGTATACCTATACGGAGCAGATCATGCCAGTGCAGCAGAACAGCGTTCCTTGCATATTCATGAAGGCACGCTGCTGTATAACTTGCACAGGCATGATCCTTGAATGAGTGCAGGGGGTGTGTCCAAGCATTGCTCGCACAGTAAACATGTCTCTTGCACTCAGTAAGTGCCGTACGGCACTTGGAAAAGAAAAAACTGTGTCTGCGGACACTGTTAGCATACCCCCAACTGAACAGATATCTGCAGAATGTCCAGATTTGTGTCCTGGCAAAGAGCTGAGGTTTGAAGTCATTACATAATTGACAAACATATGATTGTAAGACCCTACATCTTCCAAGTAAGTCATGCTAATGTAAAACCTATTTGTTATCAACTTCCCAAGTTTGTAAGAGCAATATTTAAAATATGTCCTCTTTGCCATCCCATCAAGTTAGGCTTTGTCCACATTGTATGCTGTCAGAGGTGGAGAGGTATGACTGTTAGCTATGTGCACATCCCTAAACTAATAAAAATAAAATAAATTATTTTTTTTCCATCCCCATTAAAGTTTAAGCATACCTGAGCAGGTGTGCATGTCATGCAGCTGTGTATAGGATAGTTTAAACATCCAAAGGAGCTAAATAGAATTATACAGCTAAAAATAGTCAAAGTGAAATAGCATAGTGGTTAGAGCTTTCACTTAGCATGCAGTAATTTGTGGTTCAAGCCCCAATGCAGTCCATTCATTTTTATATGTGAAAACAGCACTAAAGGTATCTTTTTTCATAAATAGGTAGTGAATAATATATATTTGTTAACCAGGGTAGTGTAGCAGGTCCAAATGTGAGGTGTCAGTGTATTACAGATGTGAAACCCCCATATAAACACAAGTGTCCCATACAGTATAGATACAAAGAAATATACACATAGGGGGATGTTATGGACAGGAAACATACATATCATAAGATGTCATTAAGAAGGAATCAACCCCACAATCCTGATAGTCCATAAAATGAAAACTGAGCAATGCTAAATTGTGCTCAGCTATGCTTAGCCGGAGTAAGCTTAGCTTAAATTTGTATGCTTAGCAATAATTAGAGTAGCTAAGCAGATTTGTGCACTGGTAAGCAGTGCTTAGCATCTACCCTTTTAACCAATGGTTATCTGTGTTAAGCAGGTTTGCCTATCACTTAGCTTATCTCAGCATATTCAAAATTGGCCAATCAGAGAAAAGAGCTGGAATCCAGCCCTATTTAGTCCCACAGGCAGGAATACAACCATAACCAGTTGTAGCTAATGACTGCAGGCACTGTGGCTGGTGTTAGTGAAGGTGTGTACTTTCAGGCACAGTGTTGGTGCATTCAGAAGTCCAGGGTCATGGATGGACTCCTTGTAAAACACCACAAAGGGAGACTGCTACAGGACCAGCACAAGGGCTCCCAATACAAAGCAGAGGCCTGGGGCCATCTCGCACGTGACCTCACCAGTGCTACTGCTATCGCTCGGACTGATAAGCTGGTCTGGCACTATTATCCTGACCTGAAGCATAGGAAGAGGGACCTGTGGGACCAGTGGATCCAAGACACTCAGGCACAGAAAGTGTCAACAGTGTGCAAGTATCAGTATCAATTATGTAACAAAGTCCAGCCTAAGTATGAGATGGATAGGTATGCAAATTACAAAACAGATTGTCCAAACAAGAAAGTATTATGCAGAAAACAGTCAAGAAAGAAACAGCAGTTCCTCAAATGCTTGTTGTACCTTTTTGTACAAACAGGCATGGTTCAAATCCTGCAACTGGTATTAAGTTGTATGCATAATCTCACCCAAGAATATGTGAATAGGTGTAGAAACAGTCAGGCATTGTTAACAGAAATTTCTTCCACAGGTCTGCTAGGTAAGAAAAGGTATAAATGAGCTGTAAGAAGGCTGTAATTATACACTGTGTGCAACAATCACTGCCCAGTCCCAAGGCTGCAAATAACAGCAAGATAAGTACATACACCAAGTAGTCTCCTCAAAGAAATGTCCCTCAAGTGTCACATTGTCACAACTAGTGGTCATCGCTGCCAACACCCAGAATGACCTATAGAAATCAACGTAGAGTATGGCAGTAGCACATCCGCACACACACACACACACACACACACACACACACACACACACACACACACACACACACACACACACACACACACACACACACACACACACACACACACACACACACACACGGTATGAGTGCACATATGTAACCTTGACTATGTGAATATGGGTAGAAACAGTCAGGTAGCATTAACAGTAATTTCCTCCATAGATCTGCCAGGTGAGAAAAGGTATAAATGAGCTGTAAGAAGGCTGTAATTATACACTGTGTACAAACATACCACTGCACAACCCAAGGCCATAGGTTGATGTAAAGTGAGGTAATACCTAGAGAGTAATGATTAGAGCAATGATCCTTAAAGTTTTGAGCAATTGAAGCCTATACAGTTGTTAATTGACATTTCTCTCTGTCTCCCACCCTATCTGCACCAGTAATCTAAACACATAAATCAATGGGTATGTTTTTCACAAAACCTACTTTTGGAACATGTGCCCTATTGTTCTACAAATATTTAAACGTTTGATTATTAATGTTCCCTGTTCAAATACTATCATTGGTGGCCTGTTGTTATCAATGTAACCTGCATACCATTATAATGTCCACTGTCGTTCTATATATGCATGTGTTCTGCTTGCTATGTGACTGTTTCAAATATGTTGTTTTGAGTTAATGGGAACACCCACGCATGCTTTTATAACTAATCCTGGAATGTGTTGTTCATGACTAACCAACATATGTTGTAAAACTTCAACACCACAGCAGATCTGGGAAGGCTGATCCCAGTGGATCCACCTGTCCCCCCTTAACTGGCCATGGCACCGGGTCCCAGCACATCTCAGACCCAACCCAGGACCTCCTCACCTGCCGATCCTGCACCAATTGTGGGTGGAACTGCCTCAAGGGATGGGGCCCATCCTCCCTGGGAGCAGGTGGGGACATGACACTGTCACCCGTCATCAGGTCTGAGGATTGGTGTATAGCGAGCTTCAAAAGGAGTTCAGAGATCAGCTACACCCACTTTAGGACCACATGACACATCTTGAGGGTCAGCCTGCCCCTCCTGCTCAGCCCCCACTGCAGCCATCTTTGGGGTCATGAAGGTGCAGTGGTGACTGCCCATGGGTGGGGACCTCAGTCCCACTGTATTCATTTGGGGGCTTGTGGGTGTCCGATTCCCAACCACCCTTCCATCCAAGGTTTTTACCCCCACATGTGTCATATACCACCCCTGTCTGCTGTCTTATCTGTCTTCCTACCCAGCCTGCCTACCCAAATATACCTACTATCCTTCCCCAACATCCCACTCTCACCTTATAAAAAAAGGATAATCTGTTACCACAAAAAATGTCACCCCATACATAGCTGTCCATTCCACACACATGTCCACTGGACACCTGTAATCTGGTCTAATTGGCTTAACAACACATGGCTGTTGTCCTCACCACTGTCTCAGGGGTTTGAGTGTCCAAATCCACCTCAAAAGTCTCCACAAATACACAGATGTTACTGTATCAGAAATGGACAGCTATGGACTTTCCCTAAACCCATGCTGCACATCTCTAGCTATCTTTCATGTCGTTTTTTTCCTCTGAGTGCACCCTGTTTCACCATCTTCCTATCACTCCTCTTTTCTTTTCTTTTAAAGAAATTAACACGGGGTAAACGGGAGTAAGCTGGAACACACTAGTCATAGGTGACTCTATAGTCAGGCACACTGATATCCCATTCACCAGGCTAAACAAGGAGAAGGTTACTGTCAGCTGCCTGTCAGGTGCCAGGATCCACCATATAACCCACACACTCAGGTCACTTCACAACAAGTACAAATATGTTGGTGTGAATGACCTGAGACATACCTCCCAGGACTACATGAAAAGAGACATGGAAGAGCTCTCCAATCTTGTAACCCAGGCAGGTATGACCCTAGCCCTGAGTAGCATCCTGCCATCTCCCAGAATGATACCGCAGTACAAGGACAAAATGACTGACTTCAACAATTGGCTAAGCTTCTGGTGTCATTCTAAGGGCATCCAGTATCTGTCTGCCTGGGATGACATGGTCGACAGACCACAATGCTTTGCCAGAGATGGCCTGCACCTGTCACACATTGGATTTCGGATACTGGCTAAGGGTCTTGCCGCCCCTGTAGTGCCTTTTTTAGGCAAGGATCAAATGACAAATTCACCACCATAACAGGAACAGGCAAGCAAAAACCTGAGGGTAATGCTACTCAATGCTAGAAGTCTAAATCTCAAAATGCACTCACTTGAGGCACTCCTTAAAATGGAGAACATTGATATCTGTGTAGTGACTGAGACCTGGTTCAAGGCTCAAGAAAGCACCATTGCATTACCAGGCTATAACTCATACCACACTTTACAGCCATCTACCTGGACCAGAACATCAAAGGCGGAGGTGTGTCCATATTCATTAAGGATATCCACACCTCCAGGCTAGCTGCACAGCATAATGCATCCGAGGTTATCCAAGTGTAACTAACTCTAGGCAAAACTGCAATCCAAATTGTAGCTTGCTACAGTTCCCCCAACATGCCCCAGGATTCCCACTCCTCTTTTCTTGATATACTGGAAAATAGTAGGGTTCAACCAAACAACCTAATAATGAGCGATTTCAACTACCCCGCCATTAACTGGGAAAACTACTCATGTACCAACTCCTTCACGCAATGCTTTCTGGAATTCATAAATTCCAATGCCCTGGATCAACTTATCCATACCCCACCAGGGGCAACAATATCCTCGACCTAGTCATTACCAACATGAGTGACAGGTGTTCCACACCTGAAGTCAACTGCTCGTTGGTCAGATCTGACCACAAGCTAATCATCCTAGATATCTGCATCCCGCCCCCACCCAGCATTTAGGAAACCACAGTAAAAAATTTCTCCAAAGCCAACTTCACGCTTCTTAAGACAAAAGTGGTGAACTTCATGACACCCATGCAGATGGACAATACAGTTATGACTGCTGAATCCTACATAAATGCACTCTATAAGCACTTGCACGAGTGCATGGAACGTGCTATCCCAAACAGAACCAAGACGCTATCCTCCAAAAAAGGAAGCCAATCTGGTGGTCCTCTGCCATAAACAAACTCTACAACAGAAGGAAGAAACTGTTGCAAAAGACAATAAAATCCCATGAGTGGAGGAGCTCCCTGGTCATCCTCAGTAAGAAGCTGAGATCCCTTATATGATCTTCCAAAGCTAGCTACGAAAAAAAAATCGCCACTCATTCTAAGGGCAACCACAAAGCATTTTATAGCTATATCAAGAATCTCAATGGCAACACCCAGATCTGCTCTGAGTTACAGTACAACGGCATGAAAATTACAGAACCAACTGATATTGCCAACATCCTGGCAGATAGGTTCAGTGCTCACATTATCCTGCTCTCACCCCCTAAAGGACCCATATCTATACAGGAAGAATGAAGAGTCCCTGTAATCACATCTATGCAGGTAAAATCTGCACTCTCTAAAACCAAAAACATAGCATCCATGGGACCGGACAACATCCCAGGCTGCATTTTACACAAACTTCAGAACGAACTGGCTCCCCACTTAAGCACCATGTTCAATCATAGTCTCACCTCAGGCTTTGTGCCCACTAAATGGTGCACAGCAACAGTTATCCCACTCCACAAAGGGGGAGCCACCACTGATCCTGGGAACTATCACCCTATTAGTCTGATGAGCCTGGTCTGCAAGGTCATGGAAAGTATCATCATGGGATTCATAAACAAAGACATTGGTAACCTCCAAACTCTGGTCCCTACCCTGTTTGGGTTTGTGAAAGGCAGATCATGCCTTCTGAACCTGATCAACTTCTTTGAGGCAGTCACCAAAGCCGTAGACAAGGGTAAGGTGGTTAACACAGCCTATCTTGACCTCGCCACAGCTTTCAACACCATCCCCCATTCTGGAATTATAGCTAAACTCACTAAACTAGGTATAAATCCCTATGTCACAAGATGGGTTGCCAACCGGCTCACTGACAGAACCCACACTATAAAAGTTGCAAAAAAGTTCCAAATCTGACTTCAAACCAGTGACAAGTGGATTACCACAGGGTTCAGTCCTGGAACCTCTCCTGTTTGGTATCTACTTCTCTGAAGTACAGGCTAACACAGAAGGCCTCTGGCTAAAGAAATTAGCAAATGACTGCAAACTAGGAGCCATAGTCGAGTCCCCAAATGATGTGGACATCCTACAGAAGGGCCTCACTGAAACAGATGCCTGGTGTCAGAGGCATGGCCTCAAGCTCAATGCCAAAAGCTGCATTGTCGTCCCCTTTGGTAAAATGTCTGTACCCATGAACTACCACATAAACGGCAGTCTATTTAATGCTGAATGTGTGATACGAGACCTTGGGACCCAGGTGGGCAGTAGTCTCTCCTTTGATACTCACATCAGTACAGTAGTCAGGAGATCCTTCTATGTGGCACACCTCATCTCAAAAGGGTTCTCATCCAGGAAAAAAGAGGTCATTGTTCCCCTTTACTCTGCACTCATTAGACCCATTATAGAGTACAACGGCCTTTTTGGAATGTACCTCACAAGACATCTGCAGCAACTGGAAAGGCCACAGAAGTACCTCACAACGAGGATTACTGGCCTCAAACAGATGCCCTACAATGACCCTCTCAAATAACTCCAGCTATACTCTGTAGCATATCATCTACTCCAAGGAGATCTCTGCCTGACATATAAAGCTATGTTAAACCTAGAGCTGTTGGACATGCTACACCTAAAGAAACCCCAATCCCTTCAAGCTATACACTCTAGAGACCTACACTTGTCACCACAATAAACAGGACATGCTGGAGGGATAGAGTTTTGTCCCAGAGACTTCCTATACTCTGGAACAAGCTACCAATCTATGTCAAGCAATGCTCCTCATTAGCACTCTTCAAGAAAAATCTTGATGAGTGGATGGAAAATACACCCCGAGGATCACTTCTGTGGCTCTGCTCGACATCTGCCTCAACACAGTACTAGCTTCAGCCTGTGGACACATACATATCTAGGTTGTTGTACTATTGTTATGTGTCATTATTGTTCCCCTAACATATTTGTTTGCTTTACAATTGAATTATAGAGGTTATAGGTCATATGAAAGGTTGGCAGTATTTTGAACTTTTCTATTGTGCTCTCATTTTTGTATATCACACATACCTGGCATTCTAACAGCTGTGTACACCATTTATATGCACTGTATACCACTAATTTCTTCAATATGACCCTAGTTTTGGGCCTTTGTCACCCCATTTTGTTGTTTTTTGTCCAGGTGTCCTGCAATGACAGGTTGTGACGTATGCTAAAGATATGTCACATCTCCTGCAAATAGGCGCTTGTCATGACCACCGTGATGCAATACACTAAACACCACCACAGGTGAACATGCAGATATTGCCAAATGGATGAGTGTAACAATTGTTTGGATTGTCACATGCATTAACTTTAGCATGCCTGTGGTACAGGTGAGCCACAACAGGGAAACCCCATACTTACTGGGTTCAGGTGCTGTCCCATGTGCAGACCAGAGAGATCTATGTAGTTGTGAGGGAGAGGTATTGTCAGCAGATTCACATTAGGCATTGGTATAAGATGAACGCTACATTTCTGCACAGGTAGAGTACACACTATGATATTACACAATTTGCTGTCCTTCACCATAGATGTGCACTTGTGTGCATTACTACACCCCACCCACTCGCACTGACATATGCATCTAGAGACTCTGTAGAAGACACTTTAAATGCTACCGTATTACATTGATGTGCACTTTGGCCTTACCTGGATGCTCCTATCCTGTTGCCTGGGTGCCATCCACCTACACAACTGCTGTTTCCCGTGTTTGAGTTTGTGTAGGGACTACCCCAAGGTTGACAAGGAGCTCCTCATTTGCTGTAAGTGGGGCATGAGTGGCTGACCTCCCACTGGTAGCAGTACAGTCCCTCACTACAGCAGCAGCCCTTTGCCAGACACAACGTATCAGGTCAATTGCTCTGTGCTTGTCATATGTGCATCCATGGTGGCCCAAAATGTTCACTCTGTAAATGATCTCATCTTGCAGGGCAGTCCGCTCCTGCAGATTCTGATGGCTATGGCCAAAAAGGATGGCATAGTTTAAGATTACAGCTTTGTGATGGCTGCTGTCTCCACATTAGTGTAAGGTGGTTGCCACTGCATGGCACCTGGAAGACATACACAGGGAAACACATCACAGGACCTCCGACATTTCCCAGAGTTCTTTACAGAGCCTGCACATGCATATGGACTATCATTAGCTACCACTTACAAATATATCATACCCCTGTACCTGGCAGCACTGTATGAAAATGCATTGTACTCCTGGTCCTGATGTGTCATGTTCCCCCCAATGAGGGCCAGTACATTGCATAAACCACCATTCATCATTCACATTTGTGTAGAGTAATGACAGTGGCCATGTTCCATGCAGATGGGAATGTCAATGGTGTTCAGGCTTTGCTTGCATACATTGTGTATTGGAGCTGGAAGCATATGCCTGGGTTCATGTAGGATGCAGATAGGAATGTTATCAGGTCCCAAGGGGACTTGTTTTTGTTAACTTTGATTAGGCAGTTTGCACCTGATCCATGATAATGAGAGGAGGGGTGCGTGTGCTGTGCATATCCACCTATACTGATGGTGATCCGGGGGGGGGGGGTGATATTTGCCCTAAACCTGTCTGCAGCAAGTTGGCTGTAGCTATGGTGTGTGTGTATGTGCTGTGATTGATCACCATTACAGGGTGGGTTGGGTTGGTGCCTCTGAGACTGCAGACATATGTGAAGATGGCGTTGTGATTGCCCTTAGCAGATGTCCAGTTTGTACTCATAGTTAGCAATAAAGTAATCGACCTGTGACCTAATATGCTCATTCAGACAAAGGTTGACATGTTGCCCAGTTGGTGCTTGCATCTACTTTGCCCAGTACAACGAATATAGCATCACATTATGTGCTTTGTGCATTGCTGCTGTCCAGCAGAGGGGTTTTCGCTACTTTGGTGGAGACAGGTTTTACAAGTAATGTATTGCTGAGGCCATACAGCTATATGGGTGGTCACATATCTGTTTGTAGTAGGCATGGACACAGGGTCAAAACACAGTTGGCCACCTCTACAATTTCTACGTGATACTAATGCTTATTATACTACCCATGTCGGTGTCAGGGCAATGACACAACCAGTAGCTGTAGAGGTGTAACTCTGTTGGATGCACAGAAACTAAGGTTACGCACGTGTACAACATGTACAGCTTATTCACCTGATGTTTTGCATCCTATGTCTGTTGTTATGAGGTAGCCAGGTACACCTACCCATACAGACATATGAACAGGTAATACCTGCTATACATTTCTGTTCTATGTCGGTATAGCACACTGTAATGACAGTCTTTCTGTTCAGTCAGTCTTGTCAGCCTGTTAGGGCAGGACATCTGTAGGACAAAGCACATACATGGTGAGCTATGGGTCACAATTAGTGACACTTTCTTCATATTGCTGCAACACACATATGTCATTTGATAGTGCAGTAGCCTTTGCATTCACAGACATACCCTGGAGGATGTCTGATGCTCATATGGCAGGCAGAGAGGTGAAAGGATAGGTGTGTTGTAGTGAGGGTAGGAACTGTTAAAGTTCTGAGTATGACTGGTATGGGGACAGAGCTAGCTGATATGCTGGACAGAGGAAAGGTGGATATATTGTGTTTGTCAGAGACTAGATGGAAGTGTTGTACAGCTGTGTGTATCAAAGTTGGGTACAAATAGTTCTATCATGGTGTGTATGGAAGGGGAAATTGTGTAGGGGATAACTTGAAGGAACA